>NW_026887100.1:0-117304 GCF_032173495.1 Musca vetustissima | reverse complement strand
TTATTTCTTGAAAACAAATCTTTAAAAAAATCCAGGCCTTTATTGTGGTGGTCCTTAGGGGATCAAACTATTTTCATTCCCCAAAGTGTGTCGTTGTTGTTGTTTTTTTTTAGTCTCTTCTGACCCCACTGAACAAACTCAGTTGTGGTTGCAAGCGCAAACAAAACTCAACCGAAGCCGATCCTCTTCGTCGTCGTCATTGTCTGTCATTGATGTTGTTGTTATTATTTTTATTCATATTGTTGTTGTTCTTACTATTTGCTTGTAAAACAACGTTGTTGTCGTTGTTCGTCCGTCACACACATTTGCTAGCACGCAAGGAGCTTTGCATGCTTCTTTATGATGTTACGTATGGAGGTGTGTTTGTGTGTGCATTGCATGCATATTTACACATCGTCATCATCACCATCATCGTTGTCGTTGTCGTTGTCATGTCATTATTAGTATCAAACAACAACAACAACAATGGCAACAACAAATTCATCATCATTATCACCACCACCATCATCATCGTAGCCCATTGCCATCGTCAACAATTACTAGAACGGAGTTGTAGAAATTGTTATTGTTGTTTTTTTATAGTTGCAATTGTTATTGGTTTTGTTGCTGTTATTAGTAACTAGTGCAAGAAGAAGGGGTGTTTGTGCAAAAAAAAAATGCGCTTAATTTTTTTGTTAGGGGTGCCATGGAGTTTTTATCCGCCAACAATTAGGGAAATATTGAGGTATTTTATACATAGAAGACCTCTTGCATCCTCTAAATATAGAGGGTATCATAGAGGACCTCTTGTGGTCCTCCATACATAGAGGACCGTTTGTGATCTTCTATACAGAGAGGGCCCCTTGTGGTCATCTATATATAGCGAACCTCTTGTGGTCATAGAGGATCTCTTGTGGTTCTCTATATAAGGAGAGCCTCATAAGGTCGTTTATACATAGATGACTTTTTGTGGTCCCCCATACATAGAGGACCACTTGTGGTCCCCCATACATAGAGGACCTCTTGTGGTTCCCCATACATAGAGGACCTCTTGTGGTCCCCCATATATAGAGGTTCTCTTGTGGTCCTCTGTACATGGAGGACCTCTTGTGGTCCTATGTACATAGAGTGCCTCTTGTGGTCCTCTATACATAAAGGACCTTTTGTGGACCTCTATATATAGAGGACCTCTTGTGATCTTGAATACGTAGAGAGCCTCTTGTGGTCATCTATACAAAGAGGAACTCTTATGGTTCTCTATACAAAGAGGAACTCTTATGGTTCTCTATACATAGAGGACCTATTACAGTTCTCTATACATAGAGAACCTCTTGTGAATTAAGGATATCTTCTGGTTCTCTTTTTAAGCAGGGCATCATGAGGTCCTATATTCATAGAGGACCTCTTGTGGTCCTCCATACATCCTCTATACATAGAGAACCTCGTGTAAATTAAGGATATCTTGTGGTTCTCTTTTTAAGGAGGACCTCTTGTGGTCCTCCATACATAGAGGACCTCTTGTACTCCTCTGTACTTGGCATCATGAGGTCCTATATTCATAGAGGACCTCTTGTGGTCCTCCATACATAGAGGACCTCTTGTACTCCTCTGTACATAGAGGACCTTTTGTACACCTCTGTACATAAAGGACCTCTTGTGGTCCTCTATACATAAAGGATTTCTTGTGATCATCAATACATAGAGGAACTCTTGTGGTTGTCTATACATAGAGGACCTCTTGTGGTCTTCTATACATACACGACCTCTTGTGGTCCTCTATAAAAAGAGCCCCTTGTGGTTCCCTATAAACAGAGGACCTCTTGTGGTACTTTGTCACTCTTGTGGTCCTCTATGCATAGAGGACCTCTTATGGTCCTCTATACATACATACACGACCTCTTGTGGTCCGCTATACATAGATGCCTCTTGTGGTCCCCTATAAACAGAGGACCTCTTTGTCCCTCTTGTGGTCCTCTATACATAGAGTACCTGAGGTGGTCTTCTAGATATCCTATTTTGGCCCAAGGAGTCCTATATGTATGACTCCTTGTGTTGCTCCATACATAGATGACCTCTTATGACCTTCTTTACATAGAACAGAGAACATAGAGAACCTCTTGTTGATTGAGGATATCTTGTGGTCATAAAAAGGGGATCTCTTATGGTCCTCTTTTCTTAAAGAAGCTCTTGTGGTTGTCTATACATGATACTCTATAAATAGTGGATATCTTGTGATCCTCTATTCATAAATGACCTCTCTTGTGGTCTTCTATACATGTGGCCCTCTAAAAGATTCCTCTTTATATGCAGGACATTTTATGGTCATCTATATATAGAGGACATATTGGGGCCCTTTATACACAGCGGACCTTTTTTGGTCACTATTTTGTGGCGGATTTTGTATTTTTGGTTCTTCATATGTAGAGGACTTCTGGAGGGATCCCTTGCTGTCTTCCTCTATATATAATACACCTTCTGAGGTTCCTTATACAAACAAGGCCTATTGTGGTTTTCTTTACAGAATAAAAATCTTAAGGCCATCTATATGTAGTGGACCTCATATATGTATAAAAGAGTTGCTTTATACACAGAGGACCTCTGGTGGCTATTTATCGCCCCGTTTGATCATATACTGCTACGGTGCTCCATGTGATCTTTAAGAGTTTATCTGCCCTGGGGGGACCCCTGGTGTTTTTCTGCTTATTGACGACTTCTTTTTGGACATTTATATATAGCGGACCTTTTGTTGCCATATTTTAATATTCCTCGAGATGACAAGGGATACTATAACCTGGAAAAAAGGTTCAATGGTAGATAGAGGATCCTTTCTTGTCTCGAGGACGCTTTTGTCGCTCTATAATCATTTCTGTTCCTTATTATTTGTTGTCATTATTTCCTGTATAAATGGCCGTTCCCTTGTGGCCTTCTATGTAGGTGAGATCCCCTTTAGGTCTGTATGTCTGGTGTATATTGTTATTATTTTTAAATCCCAGTCTGGCAACCCTACTCACGCTAATCATCCAGTAAACAAAACTCTAAAAATAATGAACAAAACAAAAACACAAATTTGTAAACAACGTAACCATGCTGTATACCACAGCGTTCATATTTGTTTGGCGCGTAGATTGACCCAGTAGGAAATTTGTGACTACAGGAAAATTGAGTATTTAAAAATTTCAAATTTGATTTTGAAGTCGTGACTGCTCCATGTTCAGGAGAGTTATGCCACACTTATTATGTTACATATTTATTCGTTCGATAGTTGGCTGTTCGGGTGAAATCAAGTCCACCTGTTGATGCAGATCATATTCAGAATTTTGACATCTTTTTCAGATCTCAATCTCAAAGAATTTCCTTGGTGTTCGGATAGTATCCAGCCTAAAAAACTCTTGCCGATTTGAATTATTTGTATTCTGGCTATAACCTGTCATTTTGTGTTCTCAGTTACCTTCCCACTCAGATTTCCTACTGGGATATCTATCATTGGTATGTGAGTTTGGAACGCGAGAAAAAATAATACTGCTGGGTTTTATGTTTGTGATTATTTGCACTCATGCAAACAATAAAAATACGAAAATGAAGTGCATGTTATGTTAGAGTGTGTGTGTGTGGTGGAATAGATATCCAACAGCAACAATAATAACAACGAAAACTAACTATCTCCACACCTGTAAGTTTATTGTTAACTGTACAGGTGAATGAGTGAGTAAGGGGGGCTTGCATGCCTGCAACAACGACACAGACATTGTTGTTTATTTGACAATACACTGTCACTGCTGCTCGAGTTGTTGTTTGTTCTTGTTGTTGTTGTTCGGTTTCATATGACTGATGAATATTTACAATTGTCATTATTCGCATTGTTGTGTGTACGTACTATGCGTACAGTTTTTAATACGACTATGTGTCGTATACAGGCCGTAGTATACTGACTGACAGCCGTCACCTCATTATCTGCATTACAAACTGTGGAATGTTTGTTTGCATGTTTTGTTTTGAGGGAGGGTAGTGCGGGGGTAGAAGGGAGTTGTTGATTTGTTATTAGTCTCCAATCCACAAAAATACCAAAGAAGGCTAAATTAGCTAGGGACCGAGTAATTCATTAATATGGATGGGATGTAGGTCTTGAAAAAAATATTCTTTAAAAAATCCACGCCTTGTGTAGGTCCTTGAAAAAATATTCTTTAAAAAATCCACGCCTTGTGTAGGTCCTTGAAAAAATATTCTTTAAAAAATCCACGCCTTGTGTAGGTCCTTGAAAAAATATTCTTTAAAAAATCCACGCCTTGTGTAGGTCCTTGAAAAAATATTCTTTAAAAAATCCACGCCTTGTGTAGGTCCTTGAAAAAATATTCTTTAAAAAATCCACGCCTTGTGTAGGTCCTTGAAAAAATATTCTTTAAAAAATCCACGCCTTGTGTAGGTCCTTGAAAAAGTATTCTTTAAAAAATCCACGCCTTGTGTAGGTCCTTGAAAAAATATTCTTTAAAATATTCACGCCTTGTGTAGGTCCTTTAAAATATTCACGCCTTGTGTAGGTCCTTGAAAAAATATTCTTGAAAAAATCCACGCCTTGTGTAGGTCCTTGAAAAAATATTCTTTAAAAAATCCACGCCTTGTGTAGGTCCTTGAAAAAATATTCTTTAAAAAATCCACTCCTTGTGTAGAACCTTGAAAAAATATTCTTTAAAAAATCCACTCCTTGTGTAGAACCTTGAAAAAATATTCTTTAAAAAATCCACGCCTTGTGTAGGTCCTTGAAAAAATATTCTTTAAAAAATCCACGCCTTGTGCAGGTCCTTGAAAAAATATTCTTTAAAAAATCCACGCCCTGTGTAGGTCCTTGAAAAAATATTCTTTAAAAAATCCACGCCTTGTGTAGGTCCTTGAAAAAATATTCTTTAAAGAATTCACGCCTTGTGTAGGTCCTTGAAAAAATATTCTTTAAAAAATTTACGCCTTGTGTAGGTCCTTGAAAAAATATTCTTTAAAAAATCCACGCCTTGTGCAGGTCCTTGAAAAAATATTCTTTAAAAAATCCACGCCTTGTCTAAGGCCTTTTCAAAAATATTCTTTAAAAAATCCACGCCTTGTCTAAGGCCTTTTCAAAAATATTCTTTAAAAAATCCACGCCTTGTCTAAGGCCTTTTCAAAAATATTCTTTAAAAAATCCACGCCTTGTCTAAGGCCTTTTCAAAAATATTCTTTAAAAAATCCACGCCTTGTCTAAGGCCTTTTCAAAAATATTCTTTAAAAAATCCACGCCTTGTCTAAGGCCTTTTCAAAAATATTCTTTAAAAAATCCACGCCTTGTCTAAGGCCTTTTCAAAAATATTCTTTAAAAAATCCACGCCTTGTCTAAGGCCTTTTCAAAAATATTCTTTAAAAAATCCACGCCTTGTCTAAGGCCTTTTCAAAAATATTCTTTAAAAAATCCACGCCTTGTCTAAGGCCTTTTCAAAAATATTCTTTAAAAAATCCACGCCTTGTCTAAGGCCTTTTCAAAAATATTCTTTAAAAAATCCACGCCTTGTCTAAGGCCTTTTCAAAAATATTCTTTAAAAAATCCACGCCTTGTCTAAGGCCTTTTCAAAAATATTCTTTAAAAAATCCACGCCTTGTCTAAGGCCTTTTCAAAAATATTCTTTAAAAAATCCACGCCTTGTCTAAGGCCTTTTCAAAAATATTCTTTAAAAAATCCACGCCTTGTCTAAGGCCTTTTCAAAAATATTCTTTAAAAAATCCACGCCTTGTCTAAGGCCTTGAGAAAAATATTCTTTAAAAAATCCACGCCTTAGATAGATCTTGAGAAAAGAAAATTAAAAAATCCACGCCTTGTCTAAGGCCTTGAGAAAAATATTCTTTAAAAAATCCACGCCTTGTTTGGACCCTTGAGAAAAATATTCTTTAAAAAATCCACGCCTTGTTTGGACCCTTGAGAAAAATATTCTTTAAAAAATCCACGCCTTAGATAGGCCTTGAAAAAATATTCTTTAAAAAATCCACGCCTTGTCTAAGGCCTTTTCAAAAATATTCTTTAAAAAATCCACGCCTTGTCTAAGGCCTTTTCAAAAATATTCTTTAAAAAATCCACGCCTTGTCTAAGGCCTTTTCAAAAATATTCTTTAAAAAATCCACGCCTTGTCTAAGGCCTTTTCAAAAATATTCTTTAAAAAATCCACGCCTTGTCTAAGGCCTTTTCAAAAATATTCTTTAAAAAATCCACGCCTTGTCTAAGGCCTTTTCAAAAATATTCTTTAAAAAATCCACGCCTTGTCTAAGGCCTTTTCAAAAATATTCTTTAAAAAATCCACGCCTTGTCTAAGGCCTTGAGAAAAATATTCTTTAAAAAATCCACGCCTTAGATAGGCCTTGAAAAAATATTCTTTAAAAAATCCACGCCTTGGATAGGCCTTGAAAAAATATTCTTTAAAAAATCCACGCCTTGTGTAGGTCCTTGAAGAAATATTCTTTAAAAAATCCACGCCTTGTGTAGGTCCTTGAAAAAATATTCTTTAAAAAATCTACGCCTTGTTTAGGTCTTTAAAAAATATTCTTTAAAAATCCACGCTATGTGTAGGTCCTTGAAAAAATATTCTTTAAAAAATCCACGCCTTGTGTAGGTTCTTTGAAAAATATTGTTTAAAATATCCTTGAAAGAATATTCTTTAAAAAATCCTTGAAAAATATTCTTTAAAAAATACACGCCTTTGATAGTCCTTGAAAAATATTTTTTTAAAACCTTGTCCTTTAAAAATACATCCTTTTGGTCCTTCGAAATATTAAAAATCCGTGTCGGGGTGCCTGAAATTGGACCCTTACATCTCCTGTGAATTTTTAATAAACCATCAATACATGTCAACAATAACAAACCATCAACAACATGAAGATACCCCTCTCCACCCTGCTAAAAACAATAAGAAAACAACTAAACTTAAGGGGAAAATAAATAAAAAATAACAAAAACAACAGTAGAAGGAAAAAAATAACAAAACCATGCAGAATTGTTAAACGGAAAAATACCAACCAATGTTGAAATACCTACATACATATGTACATTTATAATGTTTGTGTATTAGCATGCATGGTGTGTGAAAGAAAGGTCCTTGAAAAAATATTCTTTAAAAAATCCACGCCTTGTGTAGGTCCTTGAAAAAATATTCTTTAAAAAATCCACGCCTTGTGTAGGTCCTTGAAAAAATATTCTTTAAAAAATCCACGCCTTGTGTAGGTCCTTGAAAAAATATTCTTTAAAAAATCCACGCCTTGTGTAGGTCCTTGAAAAAATATTTTTTTTTTAAAACCTAGTCCTTTAAAAATATTTCCTTTAGGTCCTTCGAAATATTAAAAATCCGTGTCGGGGAGGCTGAAATTGGACCCTTACATCTTTAGTGTATTTTTAATAAACCATCAATACATGTCAACAATAACAAAACATCAACAACATGAAGATACCCCTCTCCACCCTGCTAACAACAATAAGAAAACAACTAAACTTAAGGGGGAAAAAATAACAACAACAATGGATGGAAAAAAATAACACAACCATGCAGAATTGTTAAACGGAAAAATACCAACCAATGTTAAAATACCTACATACATATGTACATTTATAATGTTTGTGTGTTAGCATGCATGGTGTGTGAAAGAAAAACCACAGCAAAAAAATAAATACAAGAAGATAAACAATAACATATGTAAATACATATAAAACTTAATAACAATACAACAACAGAAACACTGTCGTCCGAACTTTTCATCTAAACGAAAACAATTGGCATTTCGGTTTGTGTAAAAAGGACATCTAGAATTGTAAGAGGACATTTGTGAAAAGGAACAAAATATTGATTCGAGTTGCTTAGGGATGAGATGAAGACAGGAGGAAATTGGAAATATGGTATTAAAATAATACAACATAAGCATGTTACCCAACGAATTCAAGATATCCAAATGGGGGTATGGGAAAATGGGTGCGTATGATGATTGTAAAAACGTATACGCTACACCATTCCCACATTCCGTAAAGTGGAGTACAAATTATTGGAGTTTTTGGCTCTAAAATATTTTCTATTTGTATCATATCTATTATTCTGATGTTCATCTGAGAACTGAGCCGAACATTTCATATACCCTCCCCCACTGAGGAAGAAGTGTTTTGATAACTTCATGATCAGAAAGTTGGGGTAATTTTTTTTTTTAATAAAGTTGGGACATTTCTTACCTAGTCTAATAAAACGGAATGTCAAATTACCTACAACTTTTAAAATGCCGATAATTCTAAAACGTGTTCCGATATATTCGGTTTTCAATAATGCTATTAAAGCATAGCTGAGGTTGAAGCATGAAACTGGGGTTGAAAATTCGTTATGAGGATAAAAACCCTAGGTGAGTGGAAGAAACCACAAGCTGATTAGATCTAGACATGTGTACCCGTCCGTCCGTCTGCCCATAATAATTTGTAAACAAAGTAAAGGCCGGCGCTAGGCTGCAAGTACGACACGAACTCCAAGAAAATTTAACCGGAAGAAGGGTATTTGGCCAATGAATATGCATGACTGTTTTGAAAAAGAACGATCAATATTAAGTTTGAACATTTTTAAATTTTGCATTTTATGGCGTATATATTTTCTCCTGAATGACATCGACTCGATAAGTTTATATATATCCAAGAGAAGGGGTTGGCCTTTAAATTCATACCAAATATAGTGATGTAATGTACAGAAAACGGTTTTGCGTCTTCTTTTCTGGTCACTCTAAGGCCACAATTATAAGGCGAACATCGAAGCACAGTACACGGGGAAGGGAATCGATCAAGAGGGTGCACATATCGTGAAGTATTGAGATAGGGTGCTGAAATGTATGGTTTTCGAACAGGTCAAGTTCAAAGATGGGTTATATCGGTCCACGTTTACACATACCCCCATTTGATTTTTTTCAAAGAAATTAGCTGTAATTTGGGGTTTGATGTTCTTGATGAATATCGGTTCACATTTGGGTATATCCCCATGTAACGATAACGGACAGATTTTCGGTGTTTTGGGGTTTTTGAGCGCGTATTTTGCGGTATTCTCAGTATATGGCTAAGGAGAGAGGCTATATACACTTTGATACGGAAAAATGTGCCTCGTTGAAATGTTGGTTTTGCACCCCATGTTTCTTTGCATCAAATCAGTTTCGGACAATTTGGAGTCGATTTACAAATGTTCTTATTCTCGAAGGGTATACCCAACATCATCCAAACTTTGCACATCGTAATATTTCTTCCAAACTTGATTCAAGTTCGAATGGGGGGAATATCGGTCTACGCCTTCTGGTACCTCCCCCACAAAATGGTCAACATTTTGCTGTAAATTAAAATTATAATACCATGCGAACGGACTATCCGATTTGAACCAAACTTTGCACAACCTATTATCTTTATCAAGCCTAGATGCAGTCCGAAGATGGAATCCATTGGTCCACTTCTTCTGATACCTCCCGCACAAATTGTCAAAATTTGTAATATTTATAAATCCAATATTAGGCGAATGGAATGTCCCATTTGATGTAAATTGTGGACATCGTAAAATTTCTCTCAAACTCATATTAAGTTGAAATGGTCAAAATTGCGCTGAAAATGCATTTAAAATATCATATTTTAATCCTGCCTGTATATTGTTTCGAGATGTTACTTATCGGTCCACTCCTTCTAGTACATCCACCTCAAAATGGCAAACATTTGAAAACTTGTAAATCTCATGTGGAGCGAATGGAATATTCAATTTCATCCAATGACCCGAATCGTAATTTTTTTTACATAGCCTAGATCGAAGCCATAGATTATTCTGGTACCTGCCCCACAAAGGTCTACATTTTGAAAATTTGTTAATCCAATAACAATGGTGTCTAATAATATTATTAATAGTATAATCATATTTCTTTCAAACATAAATCAATGTGGAAGATAGGAATCATCGGTCCACTACTTCTGGTACCTCCCACACAAAATAGTCAACATTTTCCTGAAAATTAATTTTATAATTTCACGAGAACGGACTATCCTATTTGAACTTAACTTTGCACAACCTAATATTTTAATTATACCTCTATAATGTTGGAAGATGGGACTTATCGGTCCACTCCTTCTAGTACCTACCGCACAAAGGGTCAAACGTTTGAAATATTGTAAAACTCATATATTTACGTTTCATAGAGTGTCAACATTTTGAAAAATTGTTAATCTAATATCAAGATAATGGATGTTCTGAGTTGATCCAAACTTTGCAAATCGCAATATTTTTCCAAGCCTACGTTAAATCGTAAGATGTGGTCCATAGGGCAACTTCTTCTGGTACCTCTCCAAAAGGTGGTCAACTATTTGATAAAAACATTTACATTATGTACATCGAATAATAAAACATCAGCTTTGTTCCGCAGACATCCGCAAACAATAGGTATATATTTGTCGGCAACACCGACTTACACTTTTTAACTGGTTTTAATATCCTTCCGTAATTTTCCCTAGATTTCGAATTTCACAACATTAGGCCAAGTTACAGGATTTGCGATTTCATAGCGCATACATCACGAGTCCAACAATAATGCACACTTTTTCGAAAAAATGTCGACGTTTGTCGTCTTCTTCTAGAAGCATTGATTCCATCGAACTTTGATTTCATTGAAACATTTTTTTTTTGCTGCTGTAGTCCCTCCTTGTTGTTGTTGTTTTTTTTTCGATTTTTTGTTTTGTTGGTGTCGGCGTTTTTTTTTCTTAATTCATTCCACATTTTTTGCCCGAATCATCGTCGTCGTTGATGCTGTTGTTTATAAATAAAAACAAACAAAACAGACAACAACAACAATTAATATTTAGCATTGTCAGTCGTCTTTGTTGTTGTTGCTGCTGCTGTTGGTGCTGTGTGGTGTGGTTTGATTGTGAATGGTTGGTTGACTTGGTCGTCGTCGTTGTTGTTGTTGTTGCTGCTGCTGTTCGTAGTAATTCCAAAAAGCGTAAACAAAAATTAAAAAAATACAACGTAAATACGATGAGTGAGTTTATTGTCTTGTCTCGTCTTCATAAATACGAAGCGGCAGCAGAAAATACGCCGAAGAAGAAGAAGACGATGTACTACAACAATAATTTGTGTGCGAAGACGACGCTATTTGTGTTTGGTGTTGTTATTATCATTGTTGTTGTTGTTGCTGTTTTTGCATTGCAAAACTTTCTTTGAGGTTGGTGTACGTACAGTGACGGTGCAAATTGTTCGGGAGGAATTTTATAAGGAAATACTGCAATTAATTTCCAAACATGAAATAAGTTCGATTATACCTCATCAGAAACATTTCCACGACAGAGGAATATACGATCCGAAACGACCCTAGTCTTACTCTGTCATTTCAGACTATTGTGTAAAAGCCGTAGGTCTGCTACAACAACCTCATCAGGAAAATTGAATCCAAACATAAATAAATTCGGTCTTGTTGTTCTGGTCTATCGGATAGAGTAGCAGTATTGCAAAATTTTATTTCTAATTAAAATATAATATTTATTGTTCATTCCAATTTTTTAACCGCATTTGCCCACTGTACCCACGCCAGATTGTTGTTTACATTTCACATCAAAACATTTTGCGCTCACTCTCCGGCCGTTCTACGCAACCCAGTCAGTCAGTGCTTACACTCATTTGTTTGCTACAAGTTGTAGTCCACAACACAAATTAGGGTATGGTTGTCGGTTCAGTGGAGAAAAGGGGACATTTTATTCAAATCACCAAACGTTCGTTTCATTTGCTTATTACTGTACTATGGTCGTTTTTTCGGGATTTGTCTCTTAGTTTACCGCACTCTCATTCTCCACAACAATTTCTCTTTGCAATTAAAAAACAAAACAATTAAGGGTTGCCAGAATTGCTAACATGTTGGGGATACTTAGTTTTAAATGTGGGAAACCCAATAACGATGCAGCTTGTTTTAAAGTTTGCCTAGACCATAACTTCCAAAGACCATAACTTGTTTCCATTGTAAGGGTATGACGTGGAAAGCAACATGACCATGAATGTTGTCACATTAACCAGAAACTAAGCAAGTATACAATCTTTAAGTCAAACTTTTATACACTCTCTGCCATGTCATATCATGTATGTCCGCCTGTTCATTATAATTTTTAAACACGACAAAGTTATGGACCAATAGTCACTAAATTTTCTGGCCAAAGAAGATATCTATTGTTTTTGGTAATGATCCGTTAATATTTATGGGATGAAATGGATCAAAACCTTTAATTTGTGTCTGGTCGCTCTAGAGGCCACAATTATGACCCGAACATCACGACACATTACAAAGATGGAGCCTGACTTTTCTGTGAACATTTAAAAAAAATAGTATTCTATGGCCTATTTATTTATTCCTGAAGGACATAGTCCCGAGAAGTTGTTAAATATATCCAAGAGGAGTGACTGACCAATTTTGTCGATATATACAGCAGGATGTGGATGTTATAAGTTAATGTTTAAATGTGGCTATGTGTTATGATATTGTTTAGTATTGCTATTACTCCACTTGAGTTTGGAAATATCGCGATGATCGCTTTGAAATTATACCTGATGCTCCGGTTATGGTCAAGAACGACCCCTATAATTTTCCATGATGATCAGATTATATTTCGTGGACCGAAATATCATATTTGATCCTTATTGAGTATTTTTTTCCGGGAAAACATGGTTCCGAAAAGATGCCGCAGATAAGCTGTTGACCTCTAATCGGTCAAGAGAATGCAAATATCACGAAGTATTGCCCATGCACGGAATATAGATCCGCAAAACATAGAGATCAGTGGTGGATGTGTAGGGAATCACAGGTTTTTATTATAAAGTTTGAACGTTGACATTATGTGTAAAAGACGACATCATTTAAATCACATCCATGCAAACTATTACAAGCATTGATTCATTGAGGAGCCAGTTTATATCGCTACTACGAGAAATTAATTCGAGTTTTGCGACATAATCTTATTGAAACCTCATAGCCTCCAAATCCTATTCTTTAATAGCAGATAAACAAAATCGGTTATCATTTGACCATAATTATACCAATTTATGGTGACAGTCGTCCCTTCGTAGTATTCAAAGAAGTGAAGTTCAATTACACCTTCGGACTAAAGAGCGCACCAAACAGTGACTATTTCTGGATGCAATTGCTGCTCTTCAATTACTTCAGGATTCTTAGAAACCAAAATACGAAAATTTTGTTTATTTACACAACCCACATTATAGCCACATACATGTGAAAATTCGATTAAAAATATATTAATACCAAAAATTAAGTGAAACTTTTATGTGGGGTTATATCAAAACTTAGATCTATACAAACACCGCACAAATGTGTATATAATCCAGCATTCCAAATTACAGCCCCCATCGGTTGGAAAATGCAGATAAATACCGAAAATGAGATAGTACCTTTCTATGAATGTTATACCAAACCGTAAACTAACATTGATAATTTATGGTAGGAAGACTTGACATCCCCTAAGAATTTGATAGCCAAATTAGAGCGAAAACTACCCACAATATCGATAATTGTATGGTGTACCATTTTATGGGAGCTACCTGGAATCTTGGGCAAATGAGAATCCAAAATATAAAATTACCACTAATTTGGTTGAAGCACGTGTTCAAGTTCCCTAAATATCAAAATTTGGGATTTAACGTTATGTGGTGGGATTCCATAACCGGTATTAATAATTTTTAGGAGGAAAATTTGACACCCCATGGGAAGTCAAATTAGAGACAATTCGGTTCGAAAACGTACCCAAAACGCCCAAAATATCGAATAATGGGGAACATTCTTGTAAAGGCAGACTTTTCTCCATACAACCTACAATATTTTTCTTCCATGTTATACAACTGCATATTGTGCATCCTTAGGAAAATAAGTAGGTGGCTTTGAACGCTAAGGCACCGGACAACAACCGAGTTCAAATTCCAGCCGGACTCAAACTGAATTTTTGAGTTTTTTGCCTTTGTAGAGCGAAAGATCATTCATGTAATGGTTTTTATTTGTTTCTCTTTTAAGGTGTGCTATATGATCGAATGATACTTTTTGTTAGAGACATTTTCTACTGAAAATATTAAATTGCTCCCAAATGTGTTGTAAGTCGAGCTCAAGCTCCCAAAATACAGATATTTTTGATATAGCCTTATATCTGAGGGATCTGTATAGTTGAAGCGGATATTCTCCGCGGAGTGAAAGCACGTCTTATTTCGCCTTTGTGCATTTACACACTAATTTATTAAAATAAAAAGTGATCCTTAAGAACTGAGTATTACAATATGACATAACCTATCTTAGACTAATGTGCAAAAGGGAGAGAGGGAGTGCTTGAACCCACCTGCCTAAATACATGGAGTGTACACATCTATAGTTATATCTTAAGAGCAATATTAGTAAATAAATGCAGATATTTATTTACAGAAAGTATACATTTTTTTTTAATATGCCATTCGACATGCATACAATTTTATGGAATTTATTTTTCAAACAATTTTAAATTGATAGATGAATTCCAAATTAAAATGCGTTACCATTATTAATTTCTCAAATGAGACTACCTTCTGTAATTATGCCATGACCACATGTTTCTGTTGAAAAAAAAACGCGTCAAATACCCCCACAAAACGGAATACCATCCTAGGAGTTATAACAATGTCAGTGCGAAATGTCAAATCTCTATCCAAAATATTGCTATATCTATTGTTATTTAAACAGACAGGCATAAATCGACATGACATTTTTTCGATATGTTGCAAACGGAATGACAAACTTTATACACACTCCTTATGCTGGAGGGTTTAAAAATGAGTCCCCCTAGACTATAGACAGTGATTCCGTGACTTCCACAAACCAAAATAACTTGGTAAGCTAAGTAAGGACAAGTGTATACTACATATTACGTAGGCTGAGCGATAATATCGACACTACCCAGTTGACTCGAAAATTACGAAGGGTTTCCCATATGATACTAAAACCAGTGAGCGGAGCAGTATAGTCGGACGGGGCCGACCATACGATACCCTACACAACTACCACGGAACTCAAATTTTCTGCGGATGTTTATTCCGAGCCTGGGCAATATTTCCTGATATTTGCAACCTCTTGCCCGATTAGAGGTAAACAGCACCTCTTCCTCACACTGACATATTTTCCGAATATTAAGAGTATTCAGTACAGCTATTGTCCAGATTCCCTTCACCGTGGGTTGTGTTGTTATGTTCGGCTTTTATTTGTGGTCTATAGATCGACTCGAAAATAACACAAAAAATTAAGTTTTCGGTCCACTTCATTCCAAAATTATTATCTGGTCATCACCGAAAATTATAGGCGTTGCCTTGACGATACCTGGAACCTCATGGAACATTTCAAAGCGATCAGCGCTATAGTTCCGCTCTCTAGAGTGATAATGGGTTACTGAATAATATACGAATACGGAGATACCTGTAAATATTTAGGTGTAACTCCCACATCCGAGTACATACGGCAATATAATTGGTATCAATTTAAAGGTCAACCACTCCTCTTGGGTATAATATCAACTTCTCGGGTCCATGTCTTTCAGGGGTAAATATATACGCTATAGAATACAAATTTTGTCATTTTTCACACAAAAGTCAGGGTCCATTTGACCCGCCAAATATTGACCGATCTTTATCAAAACAGGCGTGCTTATTCTTTGGCCCGATCCCCTTCTCCATGCAAAATTTCACGATGTTCGGGCCATTATTGCGGTATACTTAAAGGTGGGTCTAGGACCAATATTTCGCGGCGTTACACGTTTTTCTGGGAGTGTATTGCTATAGTATGAACTAGGAAAAAAAACAATCGGTGAAGAACTTCCTTATTATATTATTATAGTTTGCGGCCAAAAATAGGCAATTTTCCAAATTTTTTTCAAAGGTCCGCCATTTAGTTAATTTTTGAGCGAAGCCAATAATCCTACTTCATGAGAACGAAGCTCTTTTTCTTTCTAACACCCTTGGAATTTCCGGATTCCGATGTTCCAGTGAGGAGTTATCATGCCCGCCATCAAAAATAAGGACTTTTCTTTAATCACTAAAAAAAAACAACAACAACCAAATTTTGCAAATTATTTTTCTTCTCTTTTAAATCTTCAATTATATATGTGCAACATGTATTGGTATTCATTTACCAGCCCAATGAAAATCTTCAAAATTTAAAATCGAGAAGTGTGAGGTTCCCTTAAATCTAGGTAAATTTTAATGCTTCCATATTTTTGAAGATCCATTTTGGAGGTGACATCTTAAATATATTAAGATTCAAACCAAAAAAAAAAATAGAGATTTATAGTATATTTTTAATATTTTACATAATTATTTTATTTTTTTTATTAATTAATTTATTTATAAACAAATTTATTAAGTATATTATACTTACTGAAACACAACGCGTCGGAACATTAATAATTGTCGATTCAAATCCATTTCGTAAAAACATTTAATCAAACTAATAATCCAAAAAAGCAATAATGGCAACACTACTACTCTCCATTTAGTTGAATGTTGACGAGGTTAGGTTTCACACATTCATTCTCCAACATTTGCCCCCCATTCTTCTTCTATCCCCTCTTACCCCCACAAAAATGAGATGTTACTTGTTGTGTCGTCGTAGCTTATCTCTCGCACTTTTTTTCAATTTTGTAAAAACAAAATCAAAACAAACAGCCAGAAAACGAAAAAAGAAATCACAAAAGCAAAAAAAAAAAAATAAAAAACAAATCTTCACTACGACGTTGACGTCGTCTCATTTTATCGTAAATTGTCGCAGTTAACGGTTGTTGTTAGTTTTGTGCGTCGGCTCGTCGATTTTGTTTTTTTCTTTCGTTTCGGTTCACTCAGTTTCGTTTTATTTTGAATTTAGTTGGATTTTTCATACGGATTTGTGTGGATCGTTGTTTTGGATGCGTCGTCCGTCGGTCGAACTTCAAAAAAAAAAAAAAATTGCGTGTCGATATCAAATTATTTGTGTGCCGATGTTGTTCGTAATTGAATTAAATCGCGAATGAAATACAATTTTGTTCGGAATGCTATCGCTTGGCATTTGATTGGTTTTAATTGCTAGAAAGAAAAAAAACAACCAATAACCGTTACAAAAATTTTTTTCAATTTGTTTTCGTTTTTCGCGCCAAATCAAGTTAACCAGTTCAGTGCTCGGGTGGTTGAAAAATTGCATATATTAAACGAGAGAGACAGAGAGAGCATAAAGCTCTCTCTAGTTGTGTTTTTTTTTTATTTTTTTATTTAATACTCAGGGTTGATGTTAAAACGTAACAATGTTATTGGCCGTTATCATACCAATGCCGTTGCAGTGTGTGTGATGCTGAACAGTGTTGTAAATTAATGGAGAAAAATGCGGAAGAATCAACAGTTTTTAATTTTAAATCAAAGGCATCAACATTAGATTGTAAATAAACAAGTGATTTAAATTGTAAATAATGAAAGTGCTGGTTGTCAATTCGTATTTAAAAAACATATTTTTAATGGATCACTTAATGGATTGTTATAATTATGTGGATTATTCACAAAAAATGTGTGGAGCAACAAATCTTGAAATTTAACTTCGCTCATATACAGTAGCGTGCAAATTAATAGCAGTTCAGGACGACTTCTTAATATATCCGCTATGTTTTATTGTTGTACGAAAAAAAAGAGAATTCATACAAAAATTTATTTCTAAAGGAAAAACTTACAAATTTATACAATATGTGGTTGGCTGTTCTGCGAAAATGATCTCTAACGCCAAAAAATGGTCTCCCAAACCAGAAACTCTTGGCGAAATAGAAAAATCTCTCAATTTAATGAAAAAAGAGTCTTAAGAACAGTACAGAGTCTTAATCATCTGCTAGGGAATTAAAATAAAAATTTAACCTTGAAGTTCATGCATGTACAATCAGGAGATTCTTGCTACATCAAAATTTGTATGCTAGTTCCCCCAGAAAAGTACGTCTACTTAAAAAATACAAACCTTCAAAAGATTAAAATTTGCAAAAGTGCACCTAAACATTAGAACTTTTTACTGGGTTAACCTACTTTATGAGGATTTATTTGACATATATGCAAAGGAAATGACAATTGAAATCCACTGGGTTAACGAAATCCGGTTAAATGTAAACGTACTACTAGATTGACCTCTGTATAAGTGGCGTTATGGTCTGACGAGACCAAAGTGGTTTGTAATTTAATTTAAAGAGAACAAAGCAACTAATAAATAAGTGGATATATTTTTATACCCTACACAACTATGTTGTCAGGGTATTATAGCTTTGTGCAGCCCCAAAAGTTTGTAACGCCGCGAAATATTGGTCCTAGACCCACCTTTAAGTATACCGATCGTCATATCTCGACTAGCTGAGTCGATCTAGACATTTGTGTCCGTCCGTCCGTCTGTCCATTATAATTTGTAAACACGATACAGGCCACAGTTATGGCCCAATCTTCATGAAATTTTGCATGTAGAGTGGGTTCTGGCCAATGAAGACCCCTATTGTTTTTGGAAAAATCGGTTAATATTTAGGGGATGAAATGGACCAAAAACTTTATTTTTGTCTGATTTTCTGGTCGCTCCAGAGGCCGCAATTATGGCCCAAACACCGCGAATTGTTTCATGGAGAAGGAGATCGGGCCAAAGAATAAGCATGCCTGTTTTGATAAAGATCGGTCAATAGTAAGCGGGTCAAATGGACTCTGACTTTTGTGTGAAAAATAACAAAATTTGTATTCTATGGCGTATATGTTTGCCCCTGAAGGACCTAGACCCAAAAAGTTGATAGTATGTTCAAGAGGAGTGGTGTACCTTTAAATTGATACCAATTATATGGTCGTATGTACTCAGATGTGAGAGTTACACTTAAATATTTACAGTTGTTAACGTATTCAGACATTATTTAGTAACCCAAAACCACACTAGAGGGCGGAAATATAGCGCTGATAGCTTAGAAAGTCTCCATGAGATTCCAGTTATGGTCAAGGACAACGACTATAATTTCCGGTGATGATCAGATTATAATTTTGGGATGAAGTGGACCGAAAACTTAACCTTTTGTGTTATTTATTATTATTATTTTTTTTTTTTTTTTGAGTCCATCTATAGGCCACAATTGAAAGCCCAACATCATAACATAACTCACGGTAAAGAGAATCTGGACAAGTACAGCCCTCGTCTACTGAATATTTGTAATATTTGTTGACCTTTAGTCGGGTTTTAAGAGGGTGCAAATAATGCAAAGTTAGATTTTCGTGGAAGTTGTGTAGGGTATTATATGGTCGGCCCCGTCCGACTATACTGCTCCGCTCACTGGTTTAAATTCTTTTGTTTATAAATCAAGAACACCAAAATTGTATGTTCAATATAATAACTGCTATTATAATGCACGCTACTGTATTTCACAAAGATTCTAAAAAAATATGTTATTATTTGTGAAACATTAACAAATAAACCATTCAAAATATTTTAGGAAAAAGTAAAGCAGTGAGCGGAGCAGTATAGTCGGACGGGGCCGACCATATGATATGTAATTTAATTTAAATAGAACAAAGCACTACCACGAAAAACTAACATTCTGCCGATGTTTATTTCAAGTCTGGGCAATATTTCCCGATATTTTCTGCATCTTAACCGATTATAGGTCAACAGCTCCACTTTCTAACCCTGGCATATTTTCCAAATCTTGTATTTCTGAGGAGAATATTTATCCCATAAAATAAAAACTTGGTCACTTAACCCTCGAAATATTTACCGCCCATCATCGGTGAATAAGATCCTATTCACCGAATAAAATATGTGATGTTGTGAAAATAATAATGCCCTTAAGAGCGACTAGAAAATCTGACAAAAAAATTAAGTTTTCGGTACCTGAAAATTATAGGCGTTGTCATTGACGATAACCGGAACATCATGTAAAATTCAAAGCGATCAGCGCAACATTTCCGCCCGTTAAGGGGGGAAATGGTAATAATAACCAAATCAAAATATGTAGACTCCTGTAATTATCTTAGTATAACTCCCACATCCGAGTACATACAACAATAAAATTGGTATCAACTTTTATTGGTATCATTTACTTCTTCAGGAGTAAATGTATACGCTATAGAATAAAAATGTTGTATTTTTTTCTCACAAAAGTCGGGGTCAATTTGATCCGCTGAATACTGACCGATATTTATCAAAACAGGCATGCGTATTCTTTGGTGTGATCCCCTTCTTCATGTAAAATTTCGTGATGTTCGGGTCAACAACAGACAAAATACAGTTTTTGGTCCATATCATCCCCTAAATATTACTTACTTAGCTGGCTTGTTACAGAAAGATTGTTTCATAAGCCGAGCTTAAAAAAAATCCAAGCGTGTCGGTCTTGTGCGCACCTCCACCAATTTGAAAGACCACGTTCCAAGAAGCTGTTTTCTGCATGGTCTTTCCATCTAATTCGTGGCCTTCCATTTTTACGGGAACCATCAGTAGGTTTTTTTTTGCCTTTTGAGATGGGACATTCTCATTCATTCGCATAAAATGACCCAGCCACCGTACGACTGACTATGTCGATGTCCGCGTATACATTGCAGAGCTCGTGGTTCATTCGACGCCGATATTCACCGTCGGCGCAGATCGGCCGCTTTCTTTTAGAGAATTTTTCTTTCAAAAACCCCAAGAGCTGCCTCATCTGCTTGCGCAAGTAGCCATGCTTCAGATCCATATAACAGCACGGGTAGTATCACAATCCTTCTCCGAATTTCAAAACTAATGTCATTCGTTTTATTTATGGCGGTACCAAAGTATATCAAATCTTTAACTACCTCGAAGCTGTAGTTCTCAAGTTCCTCAGTTGGTCCGAGTCTACTGGACGTCTTGGACGTTGATACCATCAGCTTGGTCTTCTCGCCGTTTACTGCCAGACCCACTTTTGCGGACTCCTTCTCAATTTGTTCAAAGGTGGCTGTTACCGCTCGCAATGTTTGACTCATTATATCGATGTCATCGGCGTAGGCGAGTAACATGTGTTGTTTGGTGTACAGAGTGACATTTGCCTCTCGTATGACTTTTTCCAGCAGAATGTTAAAAAGGTCACACGACAAACTGTCACCTTGTCTGAATCCTCGTTCGGTGTTAAATGGCTCCTAGAGGTCCTTTCCAACATTTACTGTTGACCTTGTGCCACTTACAGTTATCCTGCAAAACCGTATTAAATTTGCAGGAATTAAATTTGCCGAACGTAGACATGGCTTTAAACACCTCTGAAAGGATAGGGCTGTCGAATACGGCTTTATAGTCGACTAATATGTGGTATGTGTCGATGTGTTCTTCGTGGGTCTTTTCCAGGATTTGAGTGAAAATCTGGTCTATGGTAGATTTGCCAGGCCTGAAGCCGCATTGATATGGTCCAATAATGTCATTGACCATTGGCTTCAATGGGGAAAAGGAACTCCATTATTTATGAACTATAAGACTTCATTAAAAATGCTTCGGAATGACCGATTTGGGACAAATATGCACCGTTTTGTTGTATGGTTTGTTGTCATTTGCTATCTTCAAACGGTCCAGTTGCTCACGGTAGAGATTAATAATAAATAATCCCCTACCAGTCCCACCAAATACATAGCAGAACCTTCCTGGACGTTAGTCCTGGTTTGGCCACCGTTGAGGTGCTTCACCGCTCTTTGACCATGATCGTTTTCGCATAAGGTTATCGTATGTGATCCATTTGTCATCTCATAATCGTTCATTATCATTAAAGCCATTCGTGGGTCAGATCGCCTTTCCTTTGGTAAATATGTGATGCTCGCCTTCTAATTGTGGCGTCTAAGCGCACCGAAATATCAACTGATCATCATCGAAAATTGCAGGCGTCATCCTATGACCATAACGGGAACCTCATGTAAATTTTTTCAGTTATCGACGCTACTCTTCCGCTCTCTGGTGTGATAATGGTAATATTGAAGAATATCAGAATATGTAGACCCCGGTTAGTACTCCAACATTCGAGTAAATAAAACAATTACATTGGTATTAATTTAAAGGTCTACCACTCTTCTTGGATATACTATCAACTTCTTGAGTCAAAAAAGAGTCCGGGGGTCCATTTGACCCCCTAAATATTCACCGATCTTCTTCATCAAAACAGTCATGTTTAATCCACGTGTAAAATTCCGTGATGTTCGGGTTATAGTTGTAACCTCTAGAGAGACCAGTTCCATTTCATCCCCAAATGATAAACCAGTCAATACCGAAAATAGTGGTCTTCTTCGGCCAGAACCCGTCCGAATTATAATGGACAGACGGATGGACACACATGTCGATATATGGCGATACTAAATGGTGGGTCTAGGACAAGTTATTTTACAAAAAAGAATATAATCAGAATCCTCTATATCGAATTCAGTAGTGCAGTATTAAACCCGTCTTTTGAAATGCTTGCTTCAAACATAGCGGTTCTAGCCTAGCCTAATACAATGTACATATCATTATTTATACTAAAATGTAATCTCGCCTTCGGCTAATACGAATTGACAACCACAAATATGCACATACATATTAAAACGCATCGAAAAGCAGGACTTTGATCATTGATAATGACAAAAATGCAAAAAAAAAAAACAACCGCCTCCGAACAAACAAAATGAACTTGAACAACTAAAATCCACACTTTACCGGATATACGGATAACATTATTATTATTATTTTTTTTATAAATCATATTTTATTACAAAAAAAAAAGTATCGTAAACAACTAAAAACACATACATACACTCAAAGAAGTAAATCCTAAGTGTTTGTAGTGGCAAGTGTGAAAATTTGTATTTCGATTCGAAAATTCCGCTATAACCACAAAAAGAAAACACTAAAAATAACAACAACAACGTCGATGTCGACTATAACTGTCAACTAAGCATTATCGGCGCCATTCTAACTGGACAACTTTTGCAAACCAACCACCACATCATTCCATTTCAATATTTTTTAAGCTATCGAGAAAAGGAATTCGTAGAAACAAAAACAAACAGCAACAAAATATACGGAAATATGAATTTATCCAAGGAAAATGTATGTAAATATTTTATTTCCATTTCTCACATGTTGTTGTTATTGCTGTTGCTGTTATTATTATTATTATTTCATTTTCTTGTTTTGTTATGATTTTGTTTTCCTTTTCAGTTTTGTTTGTGTATTGTTTCACCTTCACCATACAATTTTGTTTTTCAAATCGTATTTGTTTTAATGTTATTTTTTATTTTCATTTCTTTGAAAGTATTCTTATTATTGTTGTTGGTGTTGTTTTTGTTGATTTATTTCTATTTTTTTGTTTTTGTTAATATTTCTCTCCTCTATTGCAGTTTGCAAATACTTATATTTACTTATGTATATGTATATATAAATGTATGTATATTCATACATCTGTATGTATGTAATTTCTTCTTGTTATTCTTCCTATATTTATTTGTTTGTATTTTAAATAAACAACATGTCACCACACACATGCAAATACTGACATATACACAATACAAATGCACGGAAGAAGACCTCAACTACTTTCTTTTTTTTCTGTTCAAATACGAGTAATTCGAAAACAATATCGAAATCGTAGATGGTATGACATACACACTTACACACATATATTAGGGATAAGTTCCATATGCGAGTATGGTGGATAAACTTACCGCTATATAGAAGTTACGACTATTATCCCCATATTTTTAAAATAAATTATCATATTCTTTTAATTTTTGAACCGGATAATTAGATAATAATACCGACGTTTGAACCGGTTTTATGTTGTTTTCCGCATAACGAGACCGGTTAATGGTAAGAATTTCAAACGAACATTTTTTCATGATTCACAGTTTATATGGGATTTATTCAAATACACAGATATAGAGGTTCCTGGGATATGATCGTATAATAGAGGCAAAATGCAAATGAAAACGAGTGAGCGGAGCAGTATAGTCGGACGGGGCCGACCATATGATACCCTACACAACTACCACGAAAAGCTAACTGTCTGCGGTTCTTTATTCTGAGCCTGGGCAATATTTCGTTATATTTGCACCCTTTTTACTGATTATAGACCAACAACTCCACTTTCTAAGCCTGGCATATTTTCCAAAATGTTTTTTCTTGAAGTGAATTTTTCCACCATAAAATAAACCAGTGAGCGGAGCAATACAGTCGGACGGGGCCGACCATACGATACCGTACACAACTACCACGGAACTCTAACTTTCTGCGAATGTTTATTCCGACCCTGGGCCATATTTCGTGAAATTTGCGTCCTCTTGCACGAATAGCGGTCAACAGCACCTCTTTCATACACTGACATATTTTCCGAATATTACTAATATTCAGTACCGCCTTTCTATTTACTTGTCCAAATTCCCTTCGCCGTGAATTGTGTTGTGATGTTCGGTTTTCAATTTTGGCATATAGATCGACTCGAAAAAACACAAAAATTAAGTTTTCGGCCCACTTCATTCCAATATTATTATCTGATCATCACCGAAAATTATAGGCGTTGTCCTTGACCATAACTGAAACCTCCGCCCTCCAGTGTGGTAATGGATTACTAAATACTATATGAATACGTAAGCACCTGTAAATATTTACGTGTAACTCCCACATCCGAGTACATACGACAATATAATTGGTACCAATTTTAAGGCCAACCACTCCTCTTGGATACACTATCAACTTCTCGGCTCTATGTCCTTCACGAGTAAATATATACGCCATAGAATACAAATGTTGTCATTTTTCACACAAAAGTCAGGGTCCATTTGACCCGCTTACTATTGACCGATCTTTATCAAAACAGGCATGCTTATTCTTTGGCACGATCCTCTTCTCCATGTAAAATTTCACGATGTTCGGACCATTACTGCGGCCTCTGGAGAGACCAGAAAATCAGACAAAAATTAAGTATTTGGTCCATTTCATCCCCTAAATATTAACCGATCTATACTAAAAACAATAGGGATCTTCGTTGGCCAGAACCCATCCTACATGCAAAATTTCGTGAAGATTAGTCCATAACTGTGGCCTGCATCGTGTTTACAAATTATAATGGACAGACGGAAGGATGGACGGAAACACATGTCTAGATCGACTCAGCTGGTCGAGATATGACGATCGGTATACTTAAAGGTGGCTCTAGGACAAATATTTCGCGGCGTTACAAACATTTGGGGCTGCACAAAGCTATAATACCCTGACAACATAATTGTGTATTGTATAAATACACAAAAGGTCTGATCAGAAAAATAACCCTTAAAGTCTGATCAACAAATGAACGGTTTTTGCATTCGTCAAATTCTACCTTGTTCCCTTTATTCCAATAATCGAAACCGGCGACATCTCCTGATCCTGATGAAACCCTTAATAGCTTAGTATGAAGGGAGGGTATATTGAATTTGGCGATTTCCGTCCTTATGTCTGTCCTTTTCTGTCGTATTCACTCTAGCCTCTAAACAAATTGAGATATATCGCAAAAATTTTGCTTAGAGTTGTTTTAGGCATAGCCCGGTAAATCGGGGAATTTTGATTTTTTTTTAGTTTTTGAGCACCTTTTTCCAAATTGTCTATAATTTGACACATTTTGTTCTTATTTTGTAACAAATACCCCACTAAAAATGATTAATATCGGTCCACTTTTTTCTGTAGCCATCATATAAAAATACCCCCAAAATGTCCGTATTTCAATTGAAGTGGTGAAGTGGTTCGTATTTTGGATTCTATTTTAATACGAAAGCTCTCTACTAAAAATCATCAATATCGATCCACTTATACGGTACCCCCAAAATATGCGTACCTTAAAAATTTTGCACAAGTATTTCCATCGAATTGGATGTATTTATTTATTTATTGTAAATTTAACTTACAACTAAAATAATTATAAGCTAAATATAAAAAATAATATGGCTATGACAATAATAACGGTCTTCAGCCAAGAATTGGATGTAATTTGGTATTTTTTGTTCTTATTAGGAGCCAAATCTTCCTACCAATGATATCGAATTTGTTGGGTTGCCCCCCATATAACGGAACCCTCCAATTTTCGGTATATTGATGGTTCTGACCATCAACCAAGTTCACTCTTATTTAGTATTTTGTATTCGTATTTGGTATCCCTACCAAAAATTATTAATATTCGCCCCTTTTGGGTATAGTCGCCATATAACCCTCTTTTAAATATTAAAATAGTTAACTGCTTTGTTCCGCGTATTATGGCTGTCCCCAAACATTTTGTCAGTTTATACGCTACAAACTATGGATTCTTATGGATTCAATTTAACCATATGTTGTAATCATTCTACCTTAGGAGGATATCGAGTTAAAAACTAGAACGTCAGATTCGAGAATTTTATATATCGGGCCGCTTTTAGGCCTAGTCCCTTATAATAATACCTATCGAATTTCTGTATTTTTACTATTTATATGGGATACAAAACTAAAAGATTATGTTCGAAATTGAACTATTAGACATAACCCCCACATATAATGATAATTCCTACACGATGTAATTAATATTGGCCTCGTTTTATGTATGGCCTCATATACCTTTATCCTCCAAATTCCAGTATTTTTAGTATTTTACACACATGTTCCACCCTACCATGCGTTATTCATATCGGTCCACGTTTTGAGATTGTAGGAAAAATATCCCATTAAAAATTACTGAAATTTTTATTTGGTGTACATTTTTGTTTACATATTTTCATTTCAAGTAACTGTCAGTATACCAATGGTGGAGGGTATCCAAAATTTGGTCCGGCCGAACTTAACACTTTCTTTACTTGTTATTTTATTTCCTCAATCGTATCAAAAGGATTTCCATCCATCGGTGTCTTCAGTTTAGGTGTTAAGAGGGCTTATTAACTCCTCACTGGATCATTCCGACGGTGTTAAGATTACAAATTTGGCTTTGGCATCAACTAGGATTATTGACTTCTCTAGAAAATTAGCACAATTAGAGTTCTTGAGTTATCGTTCCCAACAATCATACAAACATTGCTTCGAGAAAAACGCTTTTAAAGTTTGGGAAGCACTATTGCCGTCGCCAGCAGGCTTTTCAAGCTTTCTAATACATTAAAGCGAAATAACCGACCAAATGCCCGTTTGTCTGACTGACTTTAGGTGCTCTCTATAAAGTTTTAGCCACAGAAGTTGCAAAATATTTTCAATATAGGTCCATTTTTTGACATAGTCTCCATATACAGAACCCGTCCAATTTCCAATGGAAGTGACTGCACTTTGATTAGGGTCCAGGATAGCCCCATATAATATCGCATTTTACCGCTGAAGGCTATAATTTCACATCCTAGATTTTTTGAAATAGTTCCATAGTTTTTTGTCTTTTTTTAATGGTGAAATCTTTAATATAGGTCCATGTTATTTTACTGCCCCATATTAATATACCGTCCCATTTTCGGTATTTGTTACGTTTAAGCCTAATTTTCGCTGAATGATTGTAATTTGGTACTCCGAATTCCTGGTAAATTAAAATCTTTTCCCGAGAAAATGTGAAAAGTGCCAAAGTTTAGAAATATACAATTTCCAATTTTTTTACCTGAGGACCTATTATAAAACTATTCACCGGAGACCGCATAAAGTAATCAGAAAAAATTCAACGCCGATATAGGCATGTCCGTCTGTTGATATCGCGAAAGTGCTCGCATTATATAAGAGACATAATAATCCCCATATGAAGGTTCAATCCAAAATAACTGTTGAAGCATATCATACTGTGATTATTTTTCCCACTGTATCCAAGATGTCATTGTTTACCACCACACGACAACTTTCAACATAATAAAAATATTTTCCTGCAGTCTTGGTATTTAAGCTTTTCCTCAATTGTGTTATTTACACTGGCTGGACCAATGTAAGCTCTCGTCAATGGTAAACAAAATTCACGATGAGAAAAACAAAACAACAGCAACAACAATGACGAAGATGCATGCATTCCGTACTGCATTACAAGTTATTGATGACTTTGGTTTCGATTTTCTTCTTCTGACTGACTGATGGTGGTCAGGATGGTGGCCCTTGCTATTTATTTTTGTAAGAGGCAAAAGAAGTCAATATACAGCCATAGTTACTATTGAAAAAATCTCTTGATCTCTAAAGATCGCATATAAGGTGAAATTTAGCATAGCAAATCGAACGTATGTTAAGTTTATTTGAAATCGGTTCAAGTTTAGATATAGTTCTCGTAGCTATACGTTCGATTTTTTGTAGATGGTGCGGCAAAATCCCATATATATTTTCCTCCCATTTTTGTTGAATGGTACTCCAAACCTCCCACATTGGTCCGATTAATGCGAAATTTGGCACTGCGTTTTGAATTGAATATAGAATGGCCTGTGTTAAGTTCTGGAATATTCGGTACAGATTTAAATAGATCTCCTATATATAGCTTCGTCCGATTTCTTGTACATGATGCACTAAATATTGCACAGTGTATATTTTTCAAATTGTTTCAGATCTGCAGATACCTCCCCTATATATTATGTTCCTAGACGTCTGATTAGAATGAAATTTTGCATATTTTACAGGATTTTTTTACCTCCATCCTTTTGGCTTCCCCTTACAGGTGCTGACATGCATACATATGTTGATCCGACATTCCAATTTTTTGTCTCCTTATTTTCGGCAACACCAAATTTATGGATATTTTCGATTTTCCATATTTTCTCCATTGTGCTCCACTGTACCTCAATAATATTGTTGTCTTCGCATATCGGACACCACACATACCCACAGCAACAAAAAAATTTTTACGTTCAGAGCTTTACTTTATATTGCTTTTTTTCTGCTTTCGCTGTTGTTGTTTTTGCAATTTCTTTTTTGTTTGTGATATTTGTTTATTTGCTGCTACAATGAAAACAAAGTGGATACCCTGCCTGTCCGCTCACCATCCTGCCTGCCTTCATGACAGTCCCCAGTCAGTCAGACCAACACACACAACATCTCCTTGCTCTTCCCTACCGATTTCCTCCTCGCACCGTTCCCTCCCTGCACTTTGTTTTCTGTGTTATTTGCGTTTTTATTTTTATAAACAAAACAATCGAAAACAAATATACCAACAACAACAACAGCAACATCGAGGCGTACGAATAAGGCCAATAACAACAGCAACCGCATTTAAGTGACGTTCACGAACCCAACAACGTCCGATGTTTATGATTGCGTCAATGCCGGCTGAGCCGTTGCGTTTGTTTACGCATTTTTCCGTAAAGTGTTGTTGTGGTTGTTGTTGCTGCTGTTGTGGTGGTGTTGTTGTTGTTTATTTGTTACTTGAACAAAACAAAAATCCCCCTACTCCCCAGATGGAGTTCGAGTGCTATGTTTTTCTGTTAAGTGGTTTGGGTCTCTTATTTTATTGATATTAAAGAGTGGCGTTGAGGTGTCCAATTGTTTTACATTTATTAACGAAGAATAAAGGTGTCAATATCGTATCTCGTATGACCTTTTCCAGCAGGATGTTATAAGTAGATCACACGACAAACTGTCACCTTGTCTGTATCATCGTTCGGTATTGAAGGGCTCCGATAGGTCCTTTCCGACTTTAACTGCTGACCTTCTGCCAGGAATACCGAACGTAGACATGACTTTAAACACATCTGAACGGATAGGGCTGTCGAATGCGGCTTTATTGTCGACGAATAGGTGGTATGTGGCGATGTTTTTTTCGTGGGTCTTTTCCAGGATTTGGCGCAGAGTGAAAATCTGGTCAATGGTGGATTTGACCATTGGCTTCAATCGTTCACACAGTACGCTGGATAGCACTTTATATGCGATGGGAAGGAGACTGATTCCACTATAGTTGGCACATATCGTCTTGTCTCCTTTTAGGTGCACGGAACACAGGATGCTGAGGTTCCAATCATTGGGAATGTATTCTTCTAGCCAAATTGTGCTAATCAGTTGGTGCATGCTCCTTACCAGCATCTGACCACCAGTCTTGAATAGTTCGCCTTGTAACCCATCGGCACCTGCTGCTTTATTATTCTTCAACCGATTGATTGCTATTCTCACTTCATCTTGGCTAAGTGGTATACACTCTATTCCGTTATATATTATTGTTCTGGGGTATCCTCTTCACCGCTACTATTTGATACCAGAAGTTTTTCAAAATGCTCCTTCCAGATCCTCAACACGATGTCTGTATCTGTGACCAGGTTTCCTTCTTCATCTCTAGAGGAAAATGTGCCTGGACCAAAACCTTCGGTTTGATGTTTTACTCGTTCGAAAAATTTCCGGACTTCATTCTGACTCCTGTACATCTCGATTTGCTCAAGCTCAAGCTCGAGATGCTTGAATCTGGTGCTGCTAATTACCATGTTTTTTTGCTGCCGCGAAGTCAATCAACCTCATGCCGTTATCGGAGGTTTCTTCATGAAGGCTGAATTTTCCGACGGTGGGGCCAAAGATATTTTCCCTTTTGATTTTTGTATTTGCAAATCTCCTACCAGAATTTTAATGTCATGGCCAGGGCAAAGGTCATATGCTGTTTCTAGGCGCTCGTAAAATATGTCTTTGGTCAGTTCATCTTTATCTTCGGTCGGAGCATGGACGCAAATAAGACTGAAGTAGAAGAACTTCGCTTTTATACGAATTATAGCAAATCACCCATCTACTGGAGTGAATCTGGAGACGAGGTCTTTTATTCTCCTATTAACCATAAATCCGCAGCCAAATTCATGTCTTGTTTCATGGCAGCTATAAAAACAAGGCGTAATCATCTGATTTACTGACGCCAGTCCCTTTCCATCGCATTTCCTGTAAGGCAATAATATCGGCTTTGTACTTCTTGAATACATCCGCCAAAGCGAACACTGAGCCTGTTCTGTACAACGTGCGCACATTCCAAGTGCAGATTCGCAGATCGTGGTCCTTTATACGTTTGCGGGGTGTCGTCAACATTAGGGGGGTTTGGTTTTCTTTTTCTTAGCTTTTTCATAGTAAGGCGTCGATTTTGAAAATAATATTTTTGAAGACCTCCATAAGGCGTGGATTTTTAAAATAATTTTTCTAAAGATCCATTTTTTGTCATTTAATACTAAGCACGTTATTTTGTGACGTATTATATGGTAAAGGCGTCGGATTAGACATTGTAGCGGCTACGACACCTGCTGTCATGTGTCACTTCAAAGTTCTCCGCTCTTTATTCAGTTTACTTTCATATCTTCCCTCTTTTCAACAAACCTCGAACAGTTGCTAATTTTTGCAGTTACGCCGAACAAACATTCTCAAACAATAATAGACCTCATGTCCCGAAAAAATTAGTTTTTAAACATTTGTACCGTTTAGTTGACGGTACCACGGCTCTCCACTTTACAAAGAGTAAAGAAGAAGAAGAAGAAACAAATTAAATATTTATTTCCATATTTTTTTAAGCCGAAGAATTCCTTATGTTTTAATTAAAGTCTCTGTTGTGGTCTCTCTCGTTACAGATGGGCCTTAACCTGCCAATGCTACTTGCCAATCATCCGCCCTTGGATTCTTGGCATCCATCCGGTGCATTTTCCCCGCCTCAAGTTAACGAACGCAACCATCAGCTGCATGTAACCTTGCCCATGCCATTCTCTGCCCCTTCGCACAGTGATTTGAATAATTCGGCCGCTGGTAGTTTAGGTGGTGGTGGAGGCGGCGGCGGAGGTGGGAGTAGTAGTGGTGGTACTGGTGGCGGTAGCAGTGGAGGACGTCTAAGTGCCAGTGGTATTGTTGGTGGCCATAGCATTTTTGGCGGCGGTGGAGGCAGCAGTAACAGCGACTTTGCCGGAAGTCCCCAGAAACCCATGGATACCACCGACATTGATAACGATGACAACGACGACAAGGAACCCGAAGCCAAATGCGAACGTACATCCTCGACACCGTCCAATCTACACGAGACCTCTCTGACCTCAAACGATGGCCGTTTGAGTTCGGGTCCAAATGGTGGTACACCGGGCGCCATCAGTGATGCCGGCGGAGGAGGTGGTGGCGGAGGTAGTGCTGGCGGAGGCACAAGCAGCTTAGCTGGCGGCAGTGGTGGTAGTGTTGGTGGCGGTGGTGGGGGCAGTGTTGGCGGTCGTCGTAGCACTGGTGCCTCCGGTACAGATGCCGGTTCTAGTCCTATACCAAATACAAATACTTTTGAAGCTCATAAACAAAGACACTTAATGCCGGGTGGCGCTATGGCCAGCGGGTCGCGAGATCAAGACGATCTGGATATCAAACAGGAACTACTGGAGAATTATTTCCACGCCCCACATCCGCCACCGCCTCCCGGTTCGCACCGTTCCTACAGTTCGGCCGATGATAACCGCCACCCCAGCGACTGTCCCGACGATTTTGCTCAAGATTTACGGGTAAGCGCCGCAGCTGCGGCTGCCGCCAAGGGTCTTGATTTCAGCCGTTTTGTCCTGCCACCTAGTCTGCGTCGGTCCACCGAATCGATAGATGAGAAATTTTCCCCGCTCAATATGCGCAAGCTGACAGCGTCGAGTGCCTCATCGAGTGCGGCCGGTCAAATGCTCATGAATTCACTGCTCTCCAACGAAAGTATGTCCGAGGACAATAACACATCGATCAGTGATCGGCTGAAGACGTCGTCGAGCATGGGCGGCGGCAGTGCCGGTGGTGGCCCCAATGGCCTCAGTAATTCCCAGGATGCTAGTTCATCAGCAGCGGCTGCAGCAGCGGCAGCTGCTATCTATGCCGAAAGTCTGAATAAAGATGACTGCGATTTTATAGGTTCTAATGTTAGCGTTAAGCTACGATCTATGGATCGTACACAGCGTATTATAGCTGAAAAACTAATCAGTGAGGTACTCTACTATGGTCAGTTCAATGAGCTGGAGCGAAGCGCTCGAATACAGCCCAAGTGACACATCCTAAAGAAATTTTTAAGTTCACGTTTTATGAATTAGTTGCAGAATTGTGGAAAATAGGGAAGGGAATTTAATTGTGAAGAAATCTGAATAAGAATCCTATGGAATTGAAATTTTAATATTTTTTTGAAATCTGAAAGAGAGAAAAATTATTTGTAGGACTGCCTCGAAGGTAGAAGAAATAAAAGGTTATGAGAAATTAAATTTCGAATAGTTTTTTTTTTGTTTCAGAAAATTTAGGGGGATATTCTTTGAGTTGGAAATTCATTTTCCCTTTTATTTCATTTTTAAATACTGTTTCTGTAAAATTAGAAAGGAATGAGTGCGAACACACTATTAACCTCTTCATTACTTAAAAATTAGTTGTTTGATTTAAAAGACAAATAAACAAAACACTTTTTTAAAACCATGGCGTGTGACCGTAAGTCACTCGAATTCGTTCGCTTCGAAATTTACAGATACAGGCTGTCAATCTCTACCTTCCACTTTTTCTATCTTTCTTTTCAAAAATTACTCTTGCATGCTGGCGTATTTGTTTTAGAGAGCATATTTGAACAGAATTAAATTAATCGACTTTTTAGAGTTGTATTTTTGGTACGATTACAAAAAAAAATGCAACTCTGAAAAAGAGAGAAAATGTTAGAAGAGAATTAAATTAATCAATTTTTCGGAGTTGTATTTTTGGTATGAATGTAAAAAAATACAACTCTGAAATAGAGTTGTTTAATGTTAAAAAAAATCAAAATTTAGTAGAGCTTTAATTTTATTAAGGGAAACGTTGTTAGTCATAATTGTTTTTATGTTAAATTTATTAAATTGTTTTTATATAAAAATTATTAAATTTTTGTTCCCAATTAGGGCTGTATTACTAGCGTTTTGTTTTGAAGATTATAGAAAAAAGTTTGGGATATTCCAAAGTGAGATGATGATGATGATGATTTTGTATGTATTTCTTTTTATTTGCAATTTAAAAAATATATTTAAAAGACATAGACCATTTTTATTGTATAGAAGTAAAGAATGAAATAACTAGATGGTATATAATGGAAATCAGTTTGCATCAATTGTTCCGGTTTTTTAGATTTACTTAAATTTTTGATCCTTAATTCTTCATGTTTTTCTGCTTTAAATATAATTTTCAAAATGAGGACTTTATATCACAGAAGTATTTGGTGAGATCTTCTAATGATAGTCCAAATAAGGCTTACGTATTTGAAAAATATTTTGGAAGAAGTCTATGGGCAGTTGTAGTGGAGATCCCTGTAGTGTTAGTGGTCGATTTTTACAATCATGGTATTGACCTTTCATTTGTTCTCTTATTTAAATTAAGATATTTAGCGAACGGAAAGTCGAAATGGAGTGATTATTTTTCACATCAAATGGATCCGGTAGTCTACATTTTGGAGAGTTGTTATCTTATTTCAGGAATCAGGCTCAAAATAATTGTTTAAAATAGGAGCTTTTGACCAGGAATTTCAATTCTTGTTCAAAGAAATGTACATACAATATGAATTCAAACACAAGAACCTCACTTGCCATTTTATAATTTCTATAAAACACATTTTTTGACAATCTTAATTTTTCTCTATTCTAATTTCATATTATTTTTTAAAATTTCGAAATAACCAGGGGTCCTACCATATTGTCATTACCATCTTTGGACGATTTTTATACTCTCAAACCTGTTTTAAACCCCATGTATATTTCGCTCAAATACGACTAATATTATTTGAAATCCAACTTCTTAAAATCACTCTCCTATTTCAATAGGTCCTTTTTAGATATTATTCGAAACATTGTAATCTAAACGATTTCATTTACTGTTCTGTAAATCCGAACAATTCACATGAAATTCTATGATTCGATTTGCAACTTGAACTGTTCTATTTTGTAATTTTAATCAATATACAAATGGAATAATTTAAATTTAAAATGTAAAAATTTTAATTTCGAATGAAGTATTGTGAATTATAGAAACAAAAATCAATTTTTGAAATTTAAATGGATTTTTCGATTTATAAATATATTTTGCTATGAATTCAAATGGTATTTTCGAATTACAATTGACATGTTTTGAATTGCATCTGAAAAAATCGAAATAATTCAATTGATATTCGAGGACTCGAATTGCAATTTGAAATGTTTTATTTTTAATTTTGAATAACTTGTTTGAAATTCGAATTGTTTTGTTTACAATTCCAAGAATTCTTTTTGAGATTCTAAACGTACTATCCTAAAATTCTTTCAAAATACAAAGGAAATTATGAAATAATTTGAATTTCAAATGAAAGTTTTAAAATTAAAAAAAAAAATCATGTTAACATTGAAGTACAAATCGATGCTGAAATTAATAGCAATAAATATAAATTTGAAATTTTTACCTCAAATGGAATGGAAGTTTAAATCTATGAAAATGGAATTCATTTGAGCATCGAGGATGTTTTTGTAATTTTAAATACTTTATTTGTTAATTTTAAACAAATCATTTGTTATTCAAAAATTTCTATTTGAAATTCGAGTAATTCCATTAAATGAAATTGAAAAATCATTTTTTATTATGGTTTTGAATATTAATTTTTTTTAATTTCAAATGAAGTTTTTTGTATTCAAATGGTTATATTGGAATTTCAAAATATTTAGTTTGGTATTTTTAATTAAGTCTTAAATTACTTTAATTAATTGTAATAATTCGAATTACAAAATTTGAATTACAAATGAAAGTACTTGAATTATAAATGAAAGTACATAAATTACAAATGAAAGTACTTGAATTACAAATGAAAGTATTTGGATTACAAAAGTAATACTTCAATGTCAAATGAAATGTTTCGAATTACAACTGAAAGAATTTGAATTGCAAATGGAATAATTTAAATTGCAATTGAATTGTTTTGAAATTGAAGTGACATTCTCAATTAGAATTAAATTGTGATGTAGCAAAATTATACTTATCAAATTAGAATTGAAATATCGCATTACAAATAAGTTGTAATGAATAAAAATTGAAAGTTTCAAATTACAATAGAAATGTTCTGCAAAAAATATGCCTACAATATATATTTTTATTTTTGTTAATTTTTGATTCCAAAAAAATCATATCAAATTTTGACTAAAAACGACACTTACAGCCTGTTTTTGTAAAATTCGAAACGAAACAATTCGAACGAATTACTACCAAACCTTTATTTATGTAAAAAAAATGTTTCTTGATTCTAAACAAAAATAAAAGACATATTTTTCAAAACCAAGGAGTTTGTTCGCAAGTCACTCGAATTCGTTCGTTTAGAATTTTACAAAAACAGGCTGTTAATACATATATTAAAAATTGTCTAAAATGTTGCCTTATTAATCGAAAAGTCCTAAAATAATGTAATTTGGGCACACCCCAGAATGTAGATTCTATGAAAAATTTGTAATTATTTTATCAATTACACTGTAAGATAAAATCGGGTTAATGTCGGTTTTATTATCTATTTTTTTTTAGAAACCGGGTTCTTTCTTCCTCGAAATTAGTTTTTATGCTTATTTGGCCTAACTTTTTTTAGTAAATAATTCGAACATATTGAAATACATACATACAGGGTTTTAGTAACATGACACGGCTAAACTTGCAAAAATACAATTAAAACGTTTAAATATCAATTTCCCGACAATGAGGGCCCCACCTAAAATCTTGTGAATTACATATTTGTGGAACATTGCGAGAATGAAAAATCACATCTAGTGATAATTAGAGACCGGTTCCAAAAATTAAGGACGAAAAGGACATATAAGGAATCGAGTTAGAAGGGTGAAATGTTCTACAAACAAATTCCTCATTCAATTTTACTGAAGATATCTAAATACATTAAATAGCTACAAAAATGGAAAAAAAATGATCACGCCATATATCCGAACTTCGACTTATTTTGATTTTTTCCTTCTGGAGTTTTCATACACTGACCACGGTCTTTCATACCTAATAGGTATTTTTCATCCCCCAAAATCGGACAATGTGATCTGCATTTTTTGAAATGTCTTCAATTTCCATTGAAAAATTAGCAGAGTATTTCTTCTCAAATCCGAGTTTGTTCTCCTCGGTTTCGTTTTCCTTCCTTTTCATTCTGTTTTTTTTTCGCCGAACTGAATACAATATCACATACATTGGCATGCATTTTCTTCAGGATGTTTAAGGTAAATTTTTTGGTTGAGCCATTCGAAAAAAATATCTATGGAGTTTCCCTTTCTTCGCTCTAATAGCTTTCTCCATTCTCTTCAGTATACACTTCCCGAGATAGTATGCATTCTTCTTAGCAAATAAAGGTAGAATACATTTCAATGATGGGAATTTCCTCCCAGGGAATATTTGGAATATAACAAAATCTACACTTTCTTTCCTCTCTCACATTAGGTATTTATATGTACCTATATTTAAAAATACGATTTCAATCTATTTTTAGATAAATATTTTCTATTTTGCAATTTTTTTTTTACAACTATTGTAAAAAAATTGTTTTATATTTATTTATAACGTAATTTATTTACCTGCCATATTTAGCCAAGTAAATTGGCTTAGATATCTCCAATTTTTTATAGGTACCCCTATTCCTCCAGCTCCTTGAATATCTCCAACTTTTTATAAAAAAATTCCCCCCTAATTACGGCAAACTGTATTTAGTTCATAATAATTTTTATGCAGCTAAGATAAGTTCAAACCCCAGAAAAAGAAAAAAAAATAAAATAAAAGATACAAAATACAAAACTGTAAACATAAACCAAAGAAATACAAAGTTTAAAAAAATATTCCAAAAATACAAAAAATAGCAACAACAACATTTCCAAAACCATCTTTATAAAAAAAAATAATTATGAACTAAATACATTTTGTTGGCATTTCTTCTACCCAGAAAAAATCAAGAATAAAAAAATAGAAACTAATTCTTAAAAAACAAACCGAAAATTGAATCAAATTTTTTGTGGATATGAAGAAATACAAAGTACCTCGCTGTTAGTTTTTACTGTAATCACATTTTTATTTTTTAAAACTTTACTTCTCTTGCAATTAAATTAAAAGAAAAAAGAAACAAGAACTACCTACACTCAGTCATTTTAAAGAAATACAACAAAAATACATTTTACAAAAAACAAAATGGTAACAAAACTTCAATAGTTAATTTAATAAAAATAGTCATTATTTTTAAAATACAAAAATAAAAAATACAACAACAAAACCCCAACAACAAAAAACCAATGTTCAACAAAGTCAAGTCATAACTACTAGAACAGTCGTCTTGTGTGTGTGTGTTTTTTTAAATATTTTATTAATTTCTTTTTATATATATAAAAAAAATATATTATACACAACAAACACCATTATATACATCTTATACAACAAACAAAACAAAGCAAAATACAAAAAATATTTTTAACTATAAACAAATGTAATGTAAAACAAAAATATATTTTCTTAAGTTGTTTTTACATTCTTCTTTTTTAAGGTTTATTTATAATATAAAAATAAATATATATTTTTTAGTGAAATTATTTAGTATTTTAAGTCCAAAAAAATGAATATTGTAAATTATATTTAATGGAATGAGAGAAACAAGAAGAAGGAAAACCCAACATTGTAAAATAAATACCCGCACACCACCACCTACCGCACCCATCCCAACCCACTTCTACCGAATGTCAAAAGAAATAAATCATAGCTGGGTTCTTTTTTTATTGTAAGGGCGCCTGCGTGCCAGTGCGTGTGTGTGTGTGTCTTTGTTCATCTTTATAAGAAAAAAATATGAGAAAAAAGATTTTAGAATTTAATTGTTTCAAAAACATTTAGTAATTAAGTTTAAAACAACAACAACAAAATTAAGAATGAAATTAAGAAGTAAGAAATATGTATATTTGAATATAAGTCAACATAAAAAAATACAAAAACACAACAACAAAAACCAACAACAATCACCAAAAATCTAAACAAGTCATTTGTATAGGTTTAACATTAAAATAAAATATATGGGATGTAAAGAAGTAACAACTTAAATACATAGGTGTGAATGTATGTGTGTAATTGGGATCCGAGAAAAGATGTTAGTAAAATAATCCTAGAAATGGGATAGAACCAGTGGAAATTAATTCATACGAACTTATAACCGTTAACCAACTGTGGGACTATAATAGGGGAAAAAATTGATCAATTTGTCGGGATCTAGATTAACTGTTTAAAAAAAACCAAAATTATCAAATTAATTAAAATATAAAGATTCGAATATACATAACGAAATCTGTGCAGTTGTAGCAACCAGCTTAGGAGCCAGCTTCAAGATACATGTGCGTAATCCTTCATATATCTCCGATACCATTCGCAATTCTCTTGGCGATTTTGAACGGGGTAGAAAAAATTGGTAATGAAATTACGATCCTGTATTATTTCACTGATGTAGCGTTATGTTGTTGTGGCAACTAGCTCGAAAATTCATTATAAATCCCCGAAACCATTCTGTTTTGCACTTTGCACTTTCCTTGATGATTTCGTTGGTGATATCCTCTTGGTAGCCCCGACTTTTCGGGTTCAGTGTTTACAAATCCATAACAATTATCAATTATATATCCAACTATATAAACTAATGGTTATTCTTCGTCCTGGAATGACATTTTCCCATAATCTGAATGATATTTGCAACGCGTTGCATAGACTAAACGGCATGACCGACACTTGACACTGTGGTCGATCTGGTACTGTAAAAACGGTATGTAGCTTGGCCTCTTCCCCCGGCAAAATCGATATAGAATGGATAAGGTCGATTCTACAGATATAAAGGGCTTGATCGCTTAATATGTCATTGATATTCTGCAAAGGATATGAGTCTATCATCCTTAGAGCATTAAGTTTTCTTGCATCGAGGCGAATTACACCATTTCTTGTACACCCGGCGAAAAAGGATAATGTTTATAATAGCACGTTTTTCAAGTTTTTCACGAATTTCTGGAACATTTTTCACGAATTCTGGAATTTTATTAGTTAGAGCATATATATATATATATATTTTCATAGGTAGAAGTTCCATGAATTTGCTTTTGGGGGTCCAAACTGATATATTTCGGGGGCAATATCAAATCATTTCCAATAGTCTGTTCCTATTATAATTTTCCATTGTACAATGAATATTCCCTGACTATGGCTCCTGAATCAGTTATCACAGCAGTGTTTAGTATTACTATACAGGAAATGTCGCGCTGATCGCTTTGATATTTTACATGGAGTCCCGTTTATGCTCAACGATGACGCCTATAATTTCCGGCGATGTTGATATGATATTTAGGTGGTGCAATGAACCAAAACTTTATTGTTGTCTAGTCGCTCTAGAGACTATTTACATATTTTACACGGTGAAGGGGATCTGACCAAATACCTAGAACGGCTGTTTGGATGATGATCAGTCAATATTCCGAGGGTCAAATCAAGCAAAACATAAAGTGACCAAATTTTTATTTTATGACGTAGATATTCAACTTGGGAAAACTATATTTGGAAAATATGCCAGGGTTAGAAAGTGGAGCTTGTGACCTATAAACGGTGAAGAGGGTGCAAATATCGCGAAATATTGCCCAGGCTCAGAATATAGTTGTGTAGGGTATCATATGGTCAGCCCGTCCGACTATTCTGTTCCGCTCACTGTTTTTATTTTTATACCCTACACTACTATGTTGTTAGGGTATTATAGTTTTGTGGTTGCACACCCCAAGAGTTTGCAACGTCGCGAAATATTGATCCTAGACCCACCTTTAAGTATACCGATCGTCATATCTCGACCAGCTGAATCGATCCGCCCGTCTGTCCATAATAATTTGTAAACACGATACAGGCCACAGTTATGGACCAATCTTCACGAAATTTTGAATGTAGGATGGGTTCTGGCCAATAAAGACCCCTATTGTTTTTGGAAAAGTTCGGTTAATATTTAGGTAATGAAATGGACCAAAAACTTTATTTTTGTCTGTTTTTCTGATCGCTCCAGATGACAGTTATGACATCGCGAATTTGCATGGAGAAGGGAGTTGGGCCAATGAATAAGCATGCCTGTTTTGATAAAGATCGGTCAATATTTAGCGAGTCAAATGGACCCATACTTTTGTGTGAAAAATGACAAAATTTGTATTTTATGGCGTATATATTTGGCCCTGAAGGACATCGACCCGAGAAGTTTTTAGTATATCCAATAGGAGTGGTTGACCCTTAAATTGAAACCAATTATTTGGCTGATGAGCTCACTGGTTATTTTTTATTTATTATATTGATATTGAATTAAAAAAAAAATGGTGTATATTAATTTTGGCATTCCGTTTGCAATACTTCGAATTGTTCCCCGTAGACCCCATAAAATATTTTTGAACGGAATAAAATTCTATGTCGATTTATGCATGACTGTTAAAACCACGATAGAGCTCCCAATATTAAGGATAAAGCTTTGAAATTTTGCACATACATATTGCAAATGGCATATACCGATATATGCCATGTGTTCGTATAGTCCTCATATGATGGTACCCCCAAATATTCGGTATTTTGGGAATATTTGACACGTTTTTTAACGGATTTGAATGTCATTTTGAACTTTTTGATCCAATTGGGTAGCAAATCTCCCTACGAAAAATCATAAATATGGGTCCACTTTTTAGGATATCCCCCACATAACGGTATTCCTTATTATTCGGTAAGTTTTGGAGTTTGGAACGTTTTCCAACCGAATTGGCTTCAATTTGATATTGTAAACTCTCAGTGGCTGAGGAAGACTTTTCCCTATAGGACAAATCCCCAGTCACAGAGGATGACTTATCCTAAGAGGAAAAAAAAAATCGTCAGTCACTGAGGATGATTTTTCCCTATAGGAAGAAATCATCAGTCACTGCGGATGACTGCTCCCTGTAGAAAAATATTTTCAGTTCCTATAGGAAAAAAAAACTCAGTCACTGCGGATGACTGCTCCCTGTAGAAAAATATTTTCAGTTCCTATAGAAAAAAAAACTCAGTCACTGCGGATGACTTTTCCCAATAGGAAAAAAATCTTCAGTCACTTTTCCCATAGGAAAAATTCTTTAGTCACTAAGGTTGACTTTTCCCTGTAGGAAAAAAAATCTTCGGTCATTGAGGATGAGTTTTCCCCCAGAGGCTGAGTATAATTTTTTTTTCCTCATAAGAATATTATCTTCAAATTAATAATTTCTTCTTATAGGAAAAATATCCTCAGCTTCTAAAAATTTTTTCCTATGGGAAAAATTATCCGAATCTGAAGATTTTTGTTTATTAAAAAGAAGTATGCTCTGCCTCTGAATATTTATTTTTCTATTGTAAACAAAATTTCCTCTGCATATTTTTTTCCTATAAGAATAAATAATCCTCAGCATCTGAGGAGGATTGATATTGAAAATTCTCAATGGATAGAAAATCTACCTACCAAACGTGATCAACATTGATGCATTTTTTTTTTTTTTTTTTTTTTGATAGCCCCCAAAGTAACGGTTGCTCTCAAAATTCGCTATTTTGGCAAGTTTGTGCATGTTTTTCAAACCGAATTGGCAGTTATATGGTGTTTTGAATTAACTTTAGTTAACCAATCGTTCTGTAATTTGTTGGAATAGTCCACCTCATCGTTTTACTTGTTTAGTAAATATTGAACAAAAATTAATCATTGATAAAAAATATGTTTTTTTTTATAAAAATTGTGTTACTTAAAAAGTATAGCTCAATTGTTTTTAAAAAAAAAACGTATTTCTTAATTTTGGAACACCCCACAAAATACGGTTTTAGGAGGCTATACCAAAACGCCAACTATACCTATATCAACACGAATGTCGATATTAATTAGGAGAACCCCAAATACAAACTTAGAGTCAATTCCGGTGAAATATATGTAAAAATCCTCAAAATGGCGGAAATCGAGTAGTGCGGGTTGATGAGGTATATACTTAAAAGTGTACCAATATTGTTTTATTTTTTAGCAAGATTTACAATCCGATTAGATCCAACTATACTTAAAGTCGAAAATTCTGATTAAAAAACGTTTCAGAAATACTGCAAATTTATATGTAGTGTGCCGAAAAATTAAACGAAATTGATAATAAGGTACATAGGTACACGTTTTTCTCATTGAGAATCTAAAATATTAAATTGGGAAAAAAATGTTCAAAATTATAAACGCCGAAACTCAGACCAATTTTTTTGGTAGGGAGATGTTATTCCCATTGAGAATCTGAAACATAAAATTACAAGCAATTTGGTTTAAGAACATGCTCAATATTCCCACAATTCCGTATATTGTGGAATACCTTTATATGGGGACTACCCTAATAAATGGATCAATATTGATAATTTCTGTTACGAAAATTTGTCATCCAATGGAAAACAACAATATCAAATTACAAAACCCTTCTTTACGAAACCAATTTTTCTAATTAGAAAATAAATAAATAATAAAGGCCAATATTGAAATCTTTAACTAAATACCTATAAAGTTACAGTTACATTTTCACTGTTTTGAGTCAAATTTTACTATCGAATATGTTGATTTTTGAGGACAACTAACACTTTTTCTCAGATCCACAAATATTACGAAAACGTTAAATATATATAATTAAAAATATATATTTAAAAATATATGGATACCAACAAATGTGTTAAAAACAAATAATGGCAGTGTAATAAAATTACATTTCATTAAAAAGTCGCCACATTTCCCTATTCACTTCAAATATTGAGGGTGACAACGTTTTAAAGTAAAACATTTCAATTGTTGAACTTTCAAAAAAAGCTGAATTGTAAAACAAACTAAAAAATATGAACCAGAAAAATCCAACAACAACAAAAATATATTTAAAATTAAGTGGAGAAGGAGACGAATGAAGAAATATCAATGTACCTTTTTTAAACAGGATTTTTTTTATAAATATAGATGTAGACATAATATGTAAATCAAAACAAAAAGTAAATAAAATTAAGATGTACCAATTAAAAAATGAAAATATAAATACCACAAGAAACCCTAAAAAATACACTAAGCTATAAGAATTTTATTTTAAAAATTAAAAAAATGAAATATTGTTTTTATTATTCAAAATAATATTTGTTTTATTATTATTATGAAAATAATAGAAAAACAATATATTTTTTATTATTAAGTTTTTATATATAAAGAAAATATACAACATTTATATTTTAAATTTAATTTTGGTAGCCAATAAGTTATGAAAATAGATAATGTTAAACATTAAAGAAAAATCAAACATATATAAAAATAATTATTTTTTATTTATTTCGTTCGACATTTCTTTTTGTTTTATTTCTTAACAATAGACCAAGATTTTTTGTTTTTGTAATCAAAAAATGTATATATAAAAAACAAACTTGTAAAGAACACCATTATGTACATCAACCAAAACTCCTACAAGAAAATAACCCTATAGTTAGCAAAATAAAACTTTTAGTCCAATGAAGAAAAAACTATGGAATTTATTAAAAAAAAAAATAAAAACAAAAATGTTTTTTATACATTTTTTATTTTTATTTTTCTTTTTTATTTTGTCCCAGAACAATTTTCTGTCCCCCCATTCAAAACCAAAAAACAAACCCAATATTTGGATGATATTCGTTGAAATAAATGTGTACCTACAAAAAATAAATGAAAAAAAAAAGAAAATAATGAAAAAAATCTATATAAAATATTAAATAAAATTATTATGTGTGTGGAACATAAAAAAAACAAACATTTAAAAATGAGAATTGTTTTATTTCATGGGGTGCGGTAATATGAAAAAATATTCCTTAAAAAATCCACGCCTATCAAACACTTGAAAAAATATTCCTTTAAAAATCCACGCCTATGGAAGACTTGCAAAAATATTCCTTAAAAAAATCCACGCCTATGAAAGCCTTGAAAAAATATTCCTTTAAAAATCCACGCCTATGGAAGACTTGAAAAAATATTCCTTTAAAAATCCACGCCTATGGAAGACTTGAAAAAATATTCCTTTAAAAATCCACGCCTATGGAAGACTTGAAAAAATATTCCTTTAAAAATCCACGCCTATGGAAGATTTGAAAAAATATTCCTTTAAAAAATACACACCTATCGGAGCCTTGAAAAAATATTCCTTTAAAAATCCACGCCTATGGAAGACTTGAAAAAATATTCCTTTAAAAATCCACGCCTATGGAAGATTTGAAAAAATATTCCTTTAAAAAATACACACCTATCGGAGCCTTGAAAAAATATTCCTTTAAAAATCCACGCCTATGGAAGACTTGAAAAAATATTCCTTTAAAAATCCACGCCTATCAAAGACTTGAAAAAATATTCCTTTAAAAATCCACGCCTATCAAAGACTTGAAAAAATATTCCTTTAAAAAATACACACCTATCGGAGCCTTGAAAAAATATTCCTTTAAAAATCCACGCCTATGGAAGACTGGCAAAAATATTCCTTTAAAAAACCCACACTTATTAAAGACTTGAAAAAATATTCCTTTAAAAAACTCACGCCTATGAGAGCCTTGAAATAAATTAAAACCACCACAAAAATTCTTGCTGTTTCTAAATTTATTTACACATTTCCTTTTTTTATTTCAAAACATATCATTCCATTTTAGAAAGTAAATTTAATGCCCCAAGTACCATCGGCTGAACGATAAGGTTCTGCTCCAAAACGCACCGGCTTTTCTCCATCAACTGGGGGTTGAGGTTCATTCGAATCAGGAGCTTCGGGATTTTCAGGAACCGGCTGGGCCTAGAATGAAGAAAAAATTAATTTACGGATATGATCCTTTTTAATAGGGACTTCAAAAAATTGTATTCTTACCCGACCCATAGAGAGGGCTACCAAAGCAAAGAAGAAAAAGATTGCAAGGAATTTCATGTTGAGAGAAGATTAACTTGTGATTTGAATTTAACGTCTAAACTGCTTACCTTATATACTAAACTCCATGTTAACCAAGGCTCTGATGTCTATGGGAGCAGTATTGAGAATTATCTATTGTGGAAGCAGTTAACAATTGCACCTGACATTGATTAATTATAGTTTTGTAATTAGTTAAGTAAAAATTCCAAAGAAAAATGCGAACCTAAGTCATTTTTTCGAAAAAAAAAAATTAGCAAATATGGCTGAATCATACAAAGCTTTTCGATGGAAAATATTTTATGCCATTTTTAGGCCTTGAAAAAATCCACGCCTATTAAGGCCTTGAAAAAATCCACGCCTATTAAGGCCTTGAAAAAATCCACGTCTATTAAGGCCTTGAAAAAATCCACGCCTATTAAGGCCTTGAAAAAATCCACGGCTATTAAGGCCTTGAAAAAATCCACGCCTATTAAGGCCTTGAAAAAATCCTCGCCTATTAAGACCTTGAAAAAATCCACGCCTATTAAGGCCTTGAAAAAATCCACGCCTATTAAGGCCTTGAAAAAATCCACGTCTATTAAGGCCTTGAAAAAATCCACGCCTATTAAGGTCTTGAAAAAATCCACGCCTATTAAGGCCTTGAAAAAATCCACGTCTATTAAGGCCTTGAAAAAATCCACGTCTATTAAGGCCTTGAAAAAATCCACGTCTATTAAGGCCTTGAAAAAATCCACGCCTATTAAGGCCTTGAAAAAATCCACGCCTATTAAGGCCTTGAAAAGATCTACCTTTAAAAAATCCACGCCTATTAAGGCCTTGAAAAGATCTACCTTTAAAAAATCCACGCCTATTAAGGCCTTGAAAAGATCTACCTTTAAAAAATCCACGCCTATTAAGGCCTTGAAAAGATCTACCTTTAAAAAATCCACGCCTATTAAGGCCTTGAAAAAATCTACCTTTAAAAAATCCACGCCTATTAAAGCCTCGAAAAAATCTACCTTTAAAAAATCCACGCCTATTATGGCCTTGAAAAAATCTACCTTTAAAAAATCCACGCCTGTTAAGGCCTTCAAAAAATCAACCTTTAAAAAATCCACGCTTGAAAAATATTCCTTAAAAAATCCACGCCTATTCTAGCCTTGAAAAATATTCCTTAAAAAATCCAAGCCTACTCTAGCCTTGAAAAAATATTTCTTTAAAATATCCACCCCTATGGAAGCCTTGAAAAATATTCCTTAAAAAATCCACGCCTATCAAAGCCTTGAAAAAATAATCCTTTAAAAAATCGACGCCTGTCAAAGCCTTGAAAAAAAAATCCTATAAAAAATCCACGCGTATGGAAGCTTTGAAAAAATAATCCTTTAAAAAATCCACACCTATCAAAGCCTTGAAAAAATAATCCTATTGAAGCCTTGAAAATATTCCTTCCAGGTTGTGTTGGGACTTGTATATGCTCGGATTTCCGTAAAATGACAATCGAAAACGATTTACAAATATGTTGGAAATATGGCAGGCCCGCCTATAATGATCTTTTGGAATTATCCGGTTCTTTCAATTATAAAATTCTTCAAGGAAGTATTTTAATACCATGGAGACGAACCGACTTAGTTTAAGTTGTTAAGAAACTTATTTATTTAAGTTAATATTTTATATATATATTTTTAAATTTATGTATATATTTTTTACAAAGAATATTTAATAAAAATAAAAAAATCACTAAAAAATATTGTTTGTTTTTATTTACGGATTCATCAAATATGGTAAGTATACATGCGCCTACGCGTGCCACATATAGTTATGTGATGACGTCACACAATTTTCATTCATCTGGTTTTGTGCATTTTTTGGGCAAATTTCACAAAAATACCAGGCGCCCAGAATAAAATAGAAAGTAGCCCGCCAAAAAATAAAAAACTAGGAAATTACAAAAATTGTAGCATACTTTTAGGCGCTCGAATTTTTTTTGGCGGGTGGGGTATTGCCAGGCCAAATTTTTTGCATATTTTTGGTAGGGAGTTGCCAGATCAAAAAATTTTGAAATTTTTATTTTTTGGCGGGCGACTTGCTACTGAATTCTGGGCGCCTGGTATTTTTGTGAAATTTGCCCAAAAATACACAAATTTTTTGGGAATCTATTTTAAAATTCATTGGGCCCAGGATAGACAGACATGTGACGTTACAGTCTTGCAATTAAATACTAAGCAGCTAATATTACTAAGAGACTAATATTGAAAGCCCCCCACTAACAGATTTTTATAGGCATCCATAAATAAATAAAAAAACATTTTTTTTAGTATTTGTGTTTAAAATCTCTTTATTTATTTTATCTCAATAAACACAAAAACATAATGAAATAAAATGAGCTACATACTATACTTAATAGTATTTAAATTTAATACAATAGTACGGTACAGGAATGAATTATGAATGAAGCCAGGTTTAAAGTTAGTAGTTGATATTTTCTTTCCCAAACTGTTTAAACAAACCAGGCATCCAGAACGGGTAGTTAGAAACATAAACTCATTGGCAAACTGTGGGCTTTCAGTTCCGTAACATGTAAAAGGATCGAAATTCGGAGCAACATGTTGGGGCTCATATCAGGAAATAGATTTGAAAAAAAGAAACATAACTGCTTTGGTAGTCCTTGAAGGTAGAGGATTTCTATAAAAATCCCCAATGACTGCTCAACAAAGCTGTAAAGAAACATTCTTTAAAAAACTCTGACTGCTCTCATTTTCCTCTAATAGGCGCGAATCTTTTAAAGGCTTCCATAGGCGTGGATTTTTTTAAAGGAATATTTTTCAAGGCTAGAGTAGGCGTGGATTTTTTAAAGGAATATTTTTCAAGGCTAGAGTAGGAGTGGATTTTTTAAAGGAATATTTTTCAAGGCTAGAGTAGGCGTGGATTTTTTCAAGGCTCTAATAGGCGTGGATTTTTTAAAGGAATATTTTTTCAAGGCTCTAATATGCGTGGATTTTTAAAGGAATATTTTTCAAGGCTCTAATATGCGTGGATTTTTAAAGGAATATTTTTCAAGGCTCTAATAGGCGTGGGTTTTTTAAAGGAATATTTTTTCAAGGCTCTAATAGGTGGATTTTTTAAAGGAATATTTTTTCAAGGCTCTAATAGGCGTGGATTTTTTAAAGGAATATTTTTTCAAGGCTCTAATAGGCGTGGATTTTTTAAAGGAATATTTTTTCAAGGCTCTAATAGGCGTGGATTTTTTAAAGGAATATTTTTTCATGGCTCTAATAGGCGTGGATTTTTTAAAGGAATATTTTTTCAAGGCTCTAATAGGTGGATTTTTTAAAGGAATATTTTTTCAAGGCTTCCATGGGCGTGGATTTTTTAAAGGAATATTTTTTCAAGGCTCTAATAGGCGTGGATTTTTTAAAGGAATATTTTTTCAAGGCTTCCATAGGCGTGGATTTTTTAAAGGAATATTTGCTCAAGGCTCTAATAGGCGTGGATTTTTTAAAGGAATATTTGCTCAAGGCTCTAATAGGCGTGGATTTTTTAAAGGAATATTTGCTCAAGGCTCTAATAGGCGTGGATTTTTTAAAGGAATATTTGCTCAAGGCTCTAATAGGCGTGGATTTTTTAAAGGAATATTTGCTCAAGGCTCTAATAGGCGTGGATTTTTTAAAGGAATATTTGCTCAAGGCTCTAATAGGCGTGGATTTTTTAAAGGAATATTTGCTCAAGGCTCTAATAGGCGTGGATTTTTTAAAGGAATATTTGCTCAAGGCTCTAATAGGCGTGGATTTTTTAAAGGAATATTTGCTCAAGGCTCTAATAGGCGTGGATTTTTTAAAGGAATATTTGCTCAAGGCTCTAATAGGCGTGGATTTTTTAAAGGAATATTTGCTCAAGGCTCTAATAGGCGTGGAATTTTTGAAGAAAGGCTTCAAAAATATTATTTTATTAAGAATTTTAAAATATCATTCAATGAAAATTGATCTTCTAATCCACAAAAATACGCTGACGTCTTATCATCATGACCACATATTTCATCGAGTTCCACAACTCTAGCCAATCTCTCCAATAGATGCCATCAGCATATTCTCCTTTGTATTTGCCCTGGTGATAATATCCCGTGGGAACACTGAAAATACGAAACAAAAATAAACTTCAATTCCAATACATATATAAAATCATTAAAAAACAATTGCATTAAAACTTACGCTCGAGCACAGCTCTTATACCACCAACCACCCTTATGTACGGCAGCACAATTTTGTGTATGATTATCGTTATCCTGATCGTGGGTGCTGAATGCCGCACCCATCGAATACGACAAACTATCACCAGCATTACCGGTGTATTTACCCAACAGCTTTAATTTATATTTCTCCTCCGAGCTGCCGATGACAAAATGATCATAGCGTGCATAACGCATTGAGCCACTAAAATTATGCATATACACATATAGTTCCTGGGGTCCATCGTAATTGGTCAGAGCGTAAAGATTTTCCAAACCAATCCAATATTCACCATCCACGTAGCCAAAACCATTCACATAATCCTCCCAGGGGCGATTGAAATTTTCCGAACCATCGAGGCGTTGTAAAATATGTAACCAATCACCTCCCTTGGTGCGATAATCACAAAATGCTTGAAATGTGTGATTCCGATAACGGGCAATGGTTATATTATAATAGCCACTGGTTTCAGTGCAAGCTGTGGCCATGGCACAGTTGGAGGGTGCTGGATGGCTACGGCATTCCATTGGCAGTTCATCTACTCGAGCATCAAAAATTGGTTTACTTTGATTGCGATATTTTTCTCGTTCGGCATATTTTTGAGATGGTGATACGGGAGGGTGTCTATAAAAACAAAAATAGAAGAATATAAAAATATTATAATCCGATATATTTTCAAAATATACTATACTTCAAAATACTTACAATCCGCCATCCACTTTCTGTTTCAGCATATCAAGTGATTGTTTTAGACTTTCAACTTCCATTGACAATTTTGCATAATTATCTTCAGGCTGCAGATCTTCGGAATTCTAGAACAAAAAAGAAGAATTAAGGCGTTTAAAAATATTCCTTTAAAAAATCCACGCCTATCGGAGCCTTGACAAAATATTCCTTTAAAAAATCCACGCCTATGGAAGCCTTGAAAAATATTATTTTAAAAAATCCACGCCTATGGAAGCCTTGAAAAATATTATTTTAAAAAATCCACGCCTATGGAAGCCTTGAAAAATATTATTTTAAAAAATCCACGCCTATGGAAGCCTTGAAAAATATTATTTTAAAAAATCCACGCCTATGGAAGCCTTGAAAAATATTATTTTAAAAAATCCACGCCTATGGAAGCCTTGAAAAATATTATTTTAAAAAATCCACGCCTATGGAAGCCTTGAAAAATATTATTTTAAAAAATCCACGCCTATGGAAGCCTTGAAAAATATTATTTTAAAAAATCCACGCCTATGGAAGCCTTGAAAAATATTATTTTAAAAAATCCACGCCTATGGAAGCCTTAAAAAATATTATTTTAAAAAATCCACGCCTATGGAAGCCTTAAAAAATATTATTTTAAAAAATCCACGCCTATGGAAGCCTTGAAAAAATATTCTTTTGAAAAAGCCACGCCTATGGAAGCCTTGAAAAAATATTCTTTTGAAAAAGCCACGCCTATGGAAGCCTTGAAAAAATATTCTTTTGAAAAAGCCACGCCTATGGAAGCCTTGAAAAAATATTCCTTTAAAAATTCCACGCCTATGGAAGCCTTGAAAAAAATATTCCTTTAAAAAATCCACGCCTATGGAAGCCTTGGAAAAATATTCCTTTAAAAATTCCACGCCTATGGAAGCCTTGAAAAAATATTCCTTTAAAAAATCCACGCCTATGGAAGCCTGGAAAAAGTATTCCTTTAAAAATCCACGCCTATGGAAGGCCTGAAAAAATATTCCATTAAAAAATCCACGCCTATGGAAGCATTGAAAAATATTATTTTAAAAAATCCACGCCTATGGAAGCCCTGAAAAAATATTCCTTTAAAAAATCCACGCCTATGAAAGCCCTGAAAAAATATTCCTTTAAAAAATTCACGCCTATGGAAGCCTTGAAAAAATATTCCTTTAAAAAATCCACGCCTATCAAGGCCTTGAAAAAATATTCCTTTAAAAAATCCACGCCTATCAAGGCCTTGAAAAAATATTCCTTTAAAAAATCCACGCCTATCAAGGCCTTGAAAAAATATTCCTTTAAAAAATCCACGCCTATCAAGGCCTTGAAAAAATATTCCTTTAAAAAATCCACGCCTATCAAGGCCTTGAAAAAATATTCCTTTAAAAAATCCACGCCTATCAAGGCCTTGAAAAAATATTCCTTTAAAAAATCCACGCCTATCAAGGCCTTGAAAAAATATTCCTTTAAAAAATCCACGCCTATCAAGGCCTTGAAAAAATATTCCTTTAAAAAATCCACGCCTATCAAGGCCTTGAAAAAATATTCCTTTAAAAAATCCACGCCTATGGAAGCGTTGAAAAAATATTCCTTTAAAAAATCCAGACCTATCAAGGTTTTGAAAAAATATCCCTTTAAAAATCCACGCCTATGGAAGCCTGGAAAAAATATTCCTTTAAAAAATCCACGCCTGTGAAAGTATTGAAAGATCATTTTTATTTCGGATAGACTTACCCCAAAACAAATTAAGCAGCCGAACACCAAAACAATGTTGAAAATCTCCATTTCGTTTACTTGCCAATTCTCGAAACTGAACTGAACTTGAGATTCTCTTATTTTGGATATTTATGATCGAAATTCAAATTATATTTAGAATTCGCAATTTAGAACCTATGCTAAATTTTGAACTTGAACATTAATTTGAATATGTTTTGAATATATTCACAGTAATTTTTAATGGATGCAACAATTTTGGATTAGAATTTTGAATAAAAAACAAACAATCTATTTCGAAAAATCTAAAATCTATATGGGGGTTAAATACCATTCCAGAAGCTCACCTTTCGGTAGAAAATAATATTCCAAAATCTGTTTTCAATTCACCACAATAAATTTGTATAACTTTATTTGCGGCTGTTTTAGGTTTGCTGGTTGGTTGGTTTTACAATTTCATTTCAATTTTTTTCTCTTCTTTCTTTCTGAAAAGTAGTTGCATATAATATATGTAATAATTAATTAATTATACCTCTTAAAACCATAACTATTGAATAGTTAGTTGTTGTTGTTGTTATTATTGTTTATATAAATGACTAAGTTGGTTGGTTGCTAATATTCTTTTGAAAAATTCTATTATTTTTTTTTAAGTTTTAGTTTTTATATTTGTTTTTAATTCCAAAAAATAATAATAATATAGTTATTGCATTTTTTATACAAGTGTTGAAATTGTTGTTTTGTAATTCAAGAGATTAAAAATAAAAAAATATATTATTTTGTGTGTGTTTGGAACAAAGCGTACTTATATAGTATAGTTTTAGAATCGAGAGATAGGAAATTTTCTGTTTTGAGTTAAAATTGTTGTCGACCTATGTTGGCTATAGATTGGATGTAATGAATAGTATTTGACTAATCGAATTCTATCCCATTGAACAAAAATGATAAAAATTATATTAGAGAATAAAGCATAAAATCAATATGGTAAGAAATCTTATATTGAAATGAATTATATAGCAAATATTGTAATATATTTTTTAGAAACAAAAAATAAAAAAAAATCGAGCTTTAAAACGATGTTTACTAATGGCCTGTAATATGTTTTAAATTTTATATTATTTTTTTACAACAACCGGGATTTTGGAAATCCCAAATCAGAGCTGGACAAAATCAAAATACCTATATATCCATACGCCTAATATATACTATAGATTACAGCCGATTCGGTAAGATTTTTCCGAGTCAGAAGTAATCAGAGTCTAATAAAGCCTTGGAAAAATCTGCGACTGGATACACAAATGCCGTTACTCTACGCATTTTATAAGCTGGAAACAAAAGGCAAATAAAAGCTTTTAAAATCTCCGGCTATTAAAGCCTGTGAAAGTAGTCCCCGTTGAAAAAAATCCGTAAGGAATCCACACGGTGATTTAATTTGTATCCGTGCACTGAAATTGAAGGAAACGTTTTCCAAAACCCCAGATGTTTTTTTCTATTTCATTCCTCGAAATGTTTAGCATCTATCGAAGCCTTGAAAAATATTCCGTAAAAAAATCCACCCCTATCGAAGCCTTGGAAAAATATACCTTTAAAAAATCCACCGATCGATGAAAAATCCTTAAGAATGCAAGTTGATAATCATTCATTCCTGATGATTTTTTTCTATAGTAAGCGGGTTAAAACTCTCCTTGTCGGCTTACTGAATTTTATTTATGAAAAAAAAACTTCCACCACCAACAATTTTTTTTTCTAGGGAAAAATAACATCTTCTTCAACAGAGGTGGAATTTATTTTCTATAGGAAGAGCCTTCTTTACTTACTAAGTCTAAGAAGAAGTGCCGGATTAGACTGGTAAAAATAGGCGTGGATTTTTAAGGCCTAAAATTGGGATAGGAATTTTAAGGCCTGGATTTGTAAGGCCTAGAAATAGGAGTGAAATTTTCAGGTCTAACAATAGGCATGGATTTTTAAGGACTAGATAAAGGCGTGGATTTTTCAGGCCTAGAAATAGGCGTGGATTTTTATGGAATATAAATAGGTGTGGAACGTACACTGGGATTAGAAAAAGGCATTTATTTACATTTGAAATAACACATAATGAGACTTTTTACTTTGCACCCTTTTGAACATCTCAATATTCTCGGAATATATTTGATACAATGAAGGAGAGTGTTCCTATAGAAGATTTAATGTTTGTTTTTAAACTCGAAGATACTTCTGAAGAAGACTATGTTGTCTCTTCTATAATTTAAAGTTCTTCGTGTAGAAGATTTGAAGGTCTTGGCGAAGGATTTTTTCTTTCAGTAGAAAAGTCTTTTTCAATTACTGTCTTTATAAAATAGATTCCTTATTGAATGCACTGCTATTAAAACTTCATCCACCAAAGAAGTACCGGAGGACATTGGAGGGATCATTGTCCACTGGAACTTGAAAACAGTGGGTTATTCAAATTTTCGAAAGAAAACAATGAAAAAAGATAATGTTCAATAATTTCTAAACTATTTTGAAGAACGGTTTTGTAGAAAATTGAATTTTTAGTAAAAGATTTGAAGTATTGAATATTTTCTTCTTGCCCTTTTTGGAAAATAAAGTATTTTATGAGGAAGAAAGGGTAATTTCGAAGACTTCACTAAATTAAAAATTCCTGTTAGAGAAAACTATGCTGTCTCTAGGCATATTTGAATTACTTCTAGAAAATGTGGAGTTCATATTGATTGTAAAAATAATCTTTAATGAATCGAATTTTTTTAAAACTTTGGTAAAGAAAAAAACTTCCTAGCACCAAGAGCATCCATGGCTTTTAAATTAAATTTTTAGCCGGAAGATCAATATCCCCTAGAATTGTAAAATGCGGATTAATTTGAAAGTGTTAAAATTTTACTTAAAATTTTCTTTAAATTTACCCTTTCTGAAAATTATTATTATTCTATGAGGATTTTGTATAAAATTGAACGAACGATTTTCTTAATAACGATTTATAATTTTCCCTTTTCGAAAATCTAATTATTCCATGAAGATGTCTTCTAAAAGTGTTGAAATTTCTTTCTAAAAATAACGAAGAAGATTTGAAGTTTTTCATTAAAATGTGTTTTAGAAATTTTGGAGGTCATATTGATGTTTAAAAAATCCTTAAAGATTCCATCTCTAATAAAGCTTTGAAAAATCCTCAAAAAGAATAAAATTCCGTAGTTTTTTTACTCTGATAAGAAATTCTTGCATATTTACATATAAAACCTTGACTAAAAACTTCCTAAAGAGAATCCACGCCTTTTAGAACCATGACGAACCTATTAATTAAAATCAGAGTCTATTAAAAATATCTATGACGAATTCATCCTTCCTGAAATCGTTAAAATAATTTATTGAAAGAAAATCTTCATAATTCACAACTATTAAAAATTTAAATAAAATTTGCATGGCTTCTAATAAAAATAAGTCTTCTCGTAGAAGACAAAGGATTTCTGGATTCGTAGAAGACCAAAATGACGTCACAAGGAAGACAAAATGATTTCTCATAATAGTGGTGTTCTCATAAAAAAGAAAGATCCTATCATTGAAGACATTTTATCGAAGTTCAAAAGGTATTTTTATTGAAGACGAAAAGGTAATCTTATGGGGACCATGATATCTCGTCACAGAAAATCAAAAAGTCCTCTCATAGAAGACAAAAAGGTATTCCCATAAAAACATAGACCTTCTTGAAAAAATACTTTTACAAGTAACAAAACAATCAACGTTTACCTATATTTTCGAAATATAATACAATTTTTTTTTTAAAAATTACATATCCGGCTATTTATGGATTTTAATAATCTATTAAAACGCACTAAGAATAGAATACCATAAAGGCATGGTATTCCAAAAGGCACGAAGAATAGAATATCGTGTTATTTTCTTGTATTGAATATATGAAGATCGCATATGGAATACTTGATGGTATATTTTAAGGTCTTCTTAAAAATATGAAAAGGACATCACACCGAATTATAAGAAATTTTTAGTGAAAGAAGAAACTACACTATTAAACGGCTGGGGTATTTTTTCTATATGAAAGCTCTGCTAATCTGATGATGCATTTTCATAAATATTTAGAAAAAAAAAACCTTCCTTGTCAATAGGCCTACCTCATTCACGGAGATTTATTTTTCCATAGAGTTTTCTTCAGTCTATAAGGACATTTTTAATACCAATATGTTTATTAGCTACTGCGAATTTTTGTATAGCCTTCCTCATGTACTGGGAAACAAAATCTTCCAAATCCACGGAAGAAAGTACATAACTATAAAAAATATTCTATACATCTTTGTTCTATAAAAACTCAACCCTGTAGCTGATATTTGTATAAATAGAAAACAATTTCATTAATGGCTTTTGTTTTTTTTTTCTCTAGAAATAAATTTACCTCAGCCTATAGATTTTGTTTTTTTTAGAAAAAATACATCCACAGTCATTGAGGATTTTCTTTAAGGAAAACAATATTCCATAGCCCCTGACATTTTTTTTCTTTAAAAACAATATTTTCAGTTTAAAGGGAATAATATTTTTAGGCAATTGCGTATTGCATAATATAATGTATGTATTCTTCTTAGGACTGTTTACTTGGAAATGTCTGCCTCCGTGTCTGAGGACTTTTTATAGAAAAAATACTTCCAGGAACTTTTTTCGGAATCAGAAAATTTTCTCCAAACAAATTGCTTAGCCACTGACAATTTTTTTTATAAAACATTCACCTTAGCCACATTTTCCATTCAAAATGACTTTTTCTAATTAATACTTGATGGTATATTTTAAGGTCTTCTTAAGGATATGAAAAGGACATCACACCGAATTATAAGAAATTTTTAGTGAAAGAAGAAACTACACTATTAAACGGCTGGGGTATTTTTTCTATATGAAAGCTCTGCTAATCTGATGATGCATTTTCATAAATATTTAGAAAAAAAAACCTTCCACATAGTCAGGGGATTTTGTCAATAGGCCTACCTCATTCACGGAGATTTATTTTTCCATAGAGTTTTCTTCAGTCAATAAGGACATTTTTTATAGAAATATGTTTATTAGCTACTGCGAATTTTTGTATAGCCTTCCTCATGTACTGGGAAACAAAATCTTCCAAATCCACGGAAGAATTCTTTAACTCTAAAAAAGTACACAACTATAAAAAAATATTCTATACAGCTTTGTTCTATAAAAACTCAACCCTGTAGCTGAGGTATTTGTATAAATAGAAAACAATTTCATTAATGGCTTTTGTTTTTTTTTTCTAGAAATAAATTTACCTCAGCCTATAGATTTTGTTTTTTAGAAAAAATACAATAGTCATTGAGGATTTTCTTTAAGGAAAACAATATTCCATAGCCCCTGACATTTTTTTTCTTTAAAAACAATATTTTCAGTTTAAAGGGAATAATATTTTTAGGCAATTGCGTATTGCATAATATAATGTATGTATTCTTCTTAGGACTGTTTACCTGGAAATGTCTGCCTCCGTGTCTGAGGACTTTTTATAGAAAAAATACTTCCAGGAACATTTTGGAATCAGAAAATTTTCTCCAAACAAATTGCTTAGCCACTGACATTTTTTTTTATAAAACATTCACCTTAGCCACATTTTCCATTCAAAATGACCTTTTCTAATTATGTATTTAAAAATTAAATATTATGTTTCAAATGTTCTTCTGAAGAAGAGAATTTGGATTTTCTGGGAAATATAAAAATGTTTCCAATATTTGCTGGCTTCTAATATATAAATTAAGAATTTATATTCTTTTGTTGTATTCTCATTAACATAACAACAAATTTTAGTTTTCAAATTTCAATAAAATTTGTTTTTATTTTTGTGGTATATAATTTAAAATATTACTTTAAATTTGTACAAGAGGAAAATATGAAATTGAGACCATGTAAGTAAACATCAACGTTAAAGCATTCTTTAAGAACTAGTTGTTCTTGTTATTTTTTTGCTATACGAAAAACAATAACAAATAAACAATTACTTAAAGTAACAAATACAAAATAAACCTTTTACATTTTCTTTCTCACACAGTATACTTCAAGTTGTGTTTAATTCCCTCCATTTTGTTTCTTTCCTTTTTCAACATCTTGTGGCAATTGTTGGAATATTGATGAATTCATTTGTAATTTTGTTTGTTTTTTTTTTTCATTAAATAATAATAATTATTATTTTATTTATTTATTATTTTGTTTTATTTTTTATTAATTATTAAATCTATAAAATTTAATTCTGTTTCTTGTTTTGTTTTGTTTTATTGTATTGTATTTTTGTTGTTGTTGTTCTATAGTTGAGAATAATGTCCATGCAAAATTATTCCACATATCCTTAAGTATTTCCTGTTTGCAAAGTATACGGGGTGTGTATTCTCATCATTATCATCTGTTGTTTTTGTTGCGTTTCGCAATGATATTTTCATGTAGTAGAACAATGACTTGACCATATGGTTGGCTGACTGACTGACTCTGCGGCGGCAGGGCTTCCAAATGATTATGATGTATGTGTGTGTGTGTGTGGGTATGTATTTTGTGTATTTATAAAGAAAATATATTTTCTTTTTCTTATAGTTGTGGTGGTGGTGTTGGTAGTTATTGGCTGTGTTTTTGAGTCTTGGGCTTGGTTTTACAAAAAACGCAACATTCTTCGTTTGAGTTTTTTCATCCGCTTTTAAAATTCAAAATTAAACGATGATTGACCAGCTGGGCCACCACCGAATTGGAAGAAGTGCCGGAATACATGTGATGGATCAATGTCAGCTGGAAGAGACAAAAAGAAAATGGAGACAAAGGGTTATTAAAATAGAAATAAAAAATGGGGATTAATAATTAGAGGACTTATTATAGGGAACCAAAATATCTTCTTATCGACAACAATTATTCTTAGCGAATGGTATTTTCATTCATATAGAAGACCAACAGGTTTTCGAATAGAGAACCAAAAGGTCTCGCCATTGTTTTTATCGAAGACCAAAAGGTCATCATTGAGAGGACCAACAGGTCTTCTTATAAAGGAAGAAAAGTTTTCTCATAGAAGACCAAGTGTTCTTTACGAAGACCAAATTGTCATCATATAGGAATCCTACATGACTGCCAAGACGGCTCAAAAAGTATTTTTATGGAAGATCAAAAGGTTCCTTATACGAGACCATAAGGTTCTATTCATAGAGGAACGAAACGCCTTCTAATAGAATGCCAAAAGGTCTTCTCATAGAATTTCTAGAGATTTTTCATAAAAGAAGGGCCATAAGGAATTCTTGAAGACCAAAGGGTCTTCTCATAGAAGACTAAAGTTATTTCTAGGGGTTTTCTTATATAATACTAAGAAGACTCTTCTCATAGTGGACCAAAAGGTCTTTCTTAAAGAGGACAGAGGATTCTTTGATTCGTAGAAGACTCATGGGAGACAATAGGATTTATTTTAGCTGAGCTATTCTCATAAATAACCAAAATGCCGTCTTTTAATAAAAGACTGAAAGCTCCCATAATTGAAAACATTTTATGGAAGTCAAAGAGGTCTTCTTATTGAAGGCCATCTTATGGAGGACCAAAATGTCTCAAAAAGTCCTCTCGTAGGAGACCAAAATGTCTTCTCATAGAACCTCTAGAAGTCCTCTAATAAAAGTCGGTCAAAATGGTCGCCTCAAAAGATTTTCTCATAGAAGACCAAAAAGTGTTCTCATAGTAGGCCAAAGGCTATGTTAGACCAAAAGATCTTCTTATAGAAGACCAAAAGGTCTTCTTATGGAAGACCAAAAGTTCTTCTTATGGAAGACCAAAATGTCTTTTTATAGAAGCCCAAAAGGTTTTCTCATGGAAGACCAAAAGGTCTTCTCAAAGAGAGCTAAAGGTTTTCTCACAAAAGACAAAAAGTTATTCGCATAGAAGACAAAAAGTTCTTCTCAAAGAGGACCAAAAAATCTTTTCATATAAGACAAAAGGTTTTCTCACAAAAGACAAAAAGTTCTTCTCACAGAATAACAAAAGGGTCTTCTCATAGAAGACTAAAATGTCTTCAGATAGAAGACCAAAGAGGACCGAAAAGTATTCTCATAGAAGATCAAAACATCTTCTCAAAGAGGGCAAAAAATCTTCTCATAGAAGACCAAAAAGTCTTCTCATAGAAGACCAAAAATTCTTTTCATAGAAGACCTAAAAGTCTTTTAATAGAAGCCCAAAAGTTCTTCTCACAGAAGCCCAAAAGCTCTTATAGAAGCCCAAAAGTTCTTCTTATAGAAGACCAAAAGGTATTCTTATAGAATACCAAAAGGTCTTTTCATAGGAGACCAAAAGGTCTTCTTATAGAAGATAAAAAGGTCTTCTCATATAAGACCAAAAGCTCTTCTCATAGACGGCCAAAAAGGTCTTATCATAGAAGACCAAAAGGTCTTCTCATAGCCAAAGGGTTTCCCATAGAAGACCAAAAGGTCTTCTGAAAGAAGATCAAAAGGTCTTCTCCTAAAAGACCAAAAGGTATTCTCATAGAAGACCAAAAGGTTATCTATGAGAAAAATACCAATAGGTCTTCTCACAGAAGACTAAAAAGTATTCTCATAGAAGTATTTAAGGTCTTCTCATGAAACCCAAAAATGTATCTTTAAGGAGACCAAAATCTCTTGTCCTAGGAGACCAAAAAGACTTCAGGGAGAAATCCCAAAAGTTTTTCTTATAGAATATCGAATGGTCTCCATTGAAAAGTTCTACAGATCTTCTTAATCAATTACATCCTTCCTCTCACTCACCTTGATCATGTTCCTCCATATCTTGACCACTATCGTAACGCATCTTTTTCCTAGGATCCGATAGAATCGCATAGGCTTCACCAATTTCCTTAAATTTCAATTCTTGCTCTTTACGCTCTTCCGGTGAACTGTTCGCATGACGATCTGGATGATGGACCAAAGCTTTCTTACGGTATGCCTTCTTAATTTCATCTTCGCCGGCATTACGTGATACACCCAATATCTTATAGTAATCCTTACGTTTTGATTTTTTCAATGCAAATTTAGCATCACGTAAAAGTTTCTTAATTTCTGGTGTTTTCTGTAGCTGTACAGCAGCCTCATAATCATTGACACACTCTTCGAATTTTTCCAGATCATTGTAGCAGCGGGCACGCAACAGCAATGCCTTCAAATATTTATCATTGATCTCGAGGACGCGGGTGCAATCCGCTACCGCATCACGTAAATTATTCAATTTGGAATGGACTAAAGCACGATTATATAAAAGTTTCGAATTAATATCCTTGTTCAGTTCATCGATTTTTAAGGCTTCGGTGTAAACGGATTGAGCTTCACGATAACGTCCCGTTTTGAAGAGGACATTGCCGTTTTCTTTCATATCTTTAAGGGTTTTACTTTTGGTGCGCATTTCTTTGGCTTTTTTGTGATCCGGATCGAGTTGCAAGGCCAATTCGAAATGTTTGATACCCTTTTCCAGATTATCCGTATAGTAGAAGCAGAGACCGCGTACATAAATGGCATCAGCCGAGGTACTGTCCAGTTTCATGACACTAATGGCAATATCAACGGCTTCATCGCAGCGGCCCAACAATGCCAAACATTCACCTTTGAGCAAGCGGTATCTGCAGGAAAAAATAAACAATTTTAATAAAATTATCATCAGGAATTCAAATTCCCACTCACCTGTAACAGGCTGGTGCCAATTTAATGGCCGAATCCAAATAGAAAACTACATTGCGATAGGCTTTGGCGTCATAATTCGATTGTACGGTCTGTTCCAATTGCCGGAGCTGTTGTGTGGCCTGTTTTTCCGCATTCACCGAATTGCTCTGTGGATCCAGTTCTTCGATTTTCTTAATAGCCTGTTCAGCACCGATAATATCACCCTTTGCAACACAACATTTCGCAATACGCACATAGGCCTTTTCGAATGCCGGATCTAAACGTGCCGCTGTCCGTGCATCGTTCAGGGCATTCGTATAATTCGACAGCATCATGTAGCATGCCGAACGATTGGCATAATATGTTGGACAGTCGGGACATAGTGAAATGGCATCGGAATAGAATTTCAAAGCTGATTGATAGTTTTGTGCCTTGTAATCGTCGTTGCCAAGTTTTTTCTTTTCTTCAGCAATGCTAGAATTAAAAAAAAAGAAATCAAATTAAAAAATTAGTAAAAAATTAATTTGGTTAAAAAATATTGAGATATTCTATATAATATTTTTTAATATACACCTCTCTTAGCAACACGCATACATAAAGGGCAAGTCTGTGGAATCTGCATTACACGAAGGCTATATTCAAATTTTACGCTGACCGCCTTCTTATATATAGAGGGAGCCTTTAACAACGTTAAACTTGAATCCATATACCACTCACTTAAAGAAGTTGGCATTCCTGATACCCTTACATATTGGATAGATAAAATGCTTAACAGCATAATTATAAATTCAAGTGTGGATGATACAAAAATCAGGAAAACGGTAACTAGAGGGACACCTCAGGGAGCGGTGCTTTCGCCGTTACTGTGGCTATTGGTAATTAAAATTATACTGACGGAATTGGAAAGGTATCAAAGTTGTAGCCTATGCGGACGACGTGGTGATATTGATTTCCGGAAAATTTCCGTATACAATCTCGTAGCTTATGCAAAGAGCCTTATTGACGCTGTCGCGCTGGGCCAGGGCAAATGGCCTTGGGGTAAATCCAACGAAGACAGAACTGGTAATGTTCACTAGGAAGCGTAAGCTCGGCATTTTTTGCTCCACCAACACTGAATGGAGTGCAACTTCATCTATCTCCCGAGGCAAAGTCCCTCGGCACAATCCTGGACTGTCAACTACGATGGAAAAGGAACGTTGAGGAACGGGCGAAGAGAGGGATGATTGCACTCTATACAAGCAAGAGCTGCATTGGGAAAAGCTGGGGGCTAAAACCATCGACTATACACTGACTGTATAACACTGTGGTGAGGCCCATCTTGTCCTATGGTTCTCTTGTTTGGCGGAACTGTTTGCGCCTCAAGTCGACATCCAGTAAATTAGACAAGGTACAAAGAGCCGCCGCGATTTTAGTTACAGGAGCCAGAAGGAGTACGCCATAAGCAGCTCTGAACGAAATGCTGTACTTCAAGCCTCTGGGCCTCAGCATTAAATGTCAGGCCGTGCGCAGCGCCCTAAGGCTGCATGAACAAAAACTCTGGCGGAACTGTACCTTTGGGCATGGTAGTATTTTGAATGAACCAGGTATGGCATTGGACCAACGCGCTAAACTAAGCGATTATATAGCACCAATCCTGAGATTTGACGTAGATTTGATGTAGATGTCGTTATTCCTAGTAGAGACGACAGGAAACGAAGTAACCCTCCTCTGGATGGTCTGGCCTTCTATACAGACGGATCCAAGATGGAAGAAGGTACAGGGGCAGGCGTCTACTGTGAAAGGCTGGACCTTGAGTTAACCTAAAAGCTGGATTGCAACTGTAGTGTTTTCCAAGCTGAAATCTTCGCGATCTGGAAGGCAGCGGAATTGATAAAAAGTCTGGATGCAGAGGTCGTTGAACCGGTGACTATCTTTGTCAAGCGTTCAGTCGAGCAGTAAAGACATCAAATCTTGTTATATCAAATCCGAAGCCGTCCTCAAGTGTAGAGCTGGTCTGGAAGAACTTACTTATAGCTATCGGTTGTGTTGGTTACCAGGACATTGTGACACCTTGTGTAATGAAAGAGCGGACGAACTAGCTAGACGAGGATTTCAATCCATCGATCTAGAAACTGATGACTCAATCAAACCACCCATATATCTTTTTTATCGGAAATTTGGGGCATTCTTTGACGAAAGATCCTGTGAACTTTGGCACAACGAACCTAGGTACAACGTGTCAAGATCCATTTGGCCGACTCTGTCTACCAAAAGAACGCACTCACTGTTGAACCTGAGGAAAGCTGAAATTAGAGTGATGACAGGAATCATCACTGGTCACTGCAATATCAGGTCTTTTACTAGTAAATCGGATTTTGATGCAATTGATTACTGTAGACTCTGTGTTGACGAGGAGGAGACGGAGACAATCAAGCATTTCCTGTGTCATTGCCCTGCCCTGGCTTACAGCCGGCACAGACTAGTGGGTGCTCATTTTCTACCGAGTCTCAGCTTCTTCTCAACAACCGAACCTGCTCTAATCTACAGCATTATTAGAAACCTAAAGTGGTTAGGAACATACAACCTTGACATGTAACACATATTCTGTCTGACTCCCAGAGCCATCAACCTTCATTCCTCTTTCATTTATTTATGTAAGCTTCTCAACTCTCCTTTATTTCCCTAATGTTCTCTCCCCTACAGATCTGTCTTTGTCTCTTCTCTTCACAGTATCTCTTCTTGTGGATGATCACAACGTACCTAACCGGTCTCAGAGTGCTGCAGCCACATAAGTGACTGCACATCCCCAAACCTAACCTAACCTTCTAGGACTTTTAAAAATATATATTCCAATGAACTCTAAAAATAGATTTTGTTTTTAAATATATTTCGAAGTATTATCGAAAAGTTTTTAAAGGTCTACCAAATAGGCGCGTATTTTTTTAGAAATATTTTTTTAAAGGAATACAAAAATTCTTGTCATTTCCCTTACCAGTTGCATTCTGCAACTACCATCATAGATATTTGATTCGATTTCGTTTACAACTCAACTTGTAATTCGCCCTAAAATCTCCCAAAAATAACCGAAAATGAAAATCTAACTACAAGAAGACATCATCTAACCCCAAAAAAAATGAAACAGAAACTTTTTCCAACTGACACATAAAGCAAACGGAATAGAAACGAACCAGAAAAGTTAAAAGTAAAGCGCCACTGAACCATAACAATGACACCGACAAAAACGACGACGACACAGCGACCGCCAACCAACCAATACCGCACAGCACCCGCCGCCCAGCGTAAAGATGATGATATCCCGACCAAAAAAAGCGGGCAGCATCCAGCTCTCAACTACGAACCACCTGACTTAACTTTTGATGATGACGAATGAAAATGCTTATCAAAACTGACACAATGTAGTTATTTTCTATTTGTTGTTGTTGATGATGTTGTTTTTTAACAACAACAAAGTATTTCGGAAAAAAACAAGCAAAACACTAACAACATTTCAATTCCAGCAACATTTTCAACTCATCCACGTCCCTCCATGCATCCATCCATCCCTCCAGCACCCACAAAATAAATTTCACATGAATAGAGAGAGCGGAAGATTAGAAAAAAAAAACGGAAAACATATCACACAGACGAGGAGACAGACACAAAAACCACAACAAACGCACACACGTACCCACACACACACACTGATACCACACACAGACCAGCAGCTTACCAATCAGGCAAACTTTTCAAATCCATTCATTCAAAAGGATATAAAGAGAGATATATAACAGGCTGTGTATCCTTACAGCTTTATTGCATGTCATTTTAAATTCGTCCTGTTTTTTGTTTTTGTTGCTGTTGTTGAATGCAATGTTAGAATCTAATCTGTCTGCCTGCCTGCCAGCCCAGCCTGTGTGTCAGTAGTAACTGGGTGTAAAAACTCCACATCCCCCCGCCGATCATCATCATCCTCGCCATCATCAAACCACTTGTAATAGTTCTCCTCCATAGGTGTCTGTGCAACATTACATCCGCCTAAAGGGCCACATCTTTCTGATGTGCTGCTGATGAAAAGGATAACGATGCCGATTGCTTGCTTTCGTTCAAAATTGTTGTCATAAATAATTTATGAACACTTTAAAAAGGAAAGTTGCATCCGTACATCGAAATGGAAGTAACAACAAGTGGCATTGCTCAGCTGCTATTTAGTTGCAATTGAGAATTTTTATAGGCGGTATGGGGATGCAGATGTGTGTGTGTGTGCGTTTCTGTGCAAATGCATTTTTTCAATTGCCTTTTAAGAATTGACTTATTTAAAAGGATAAAAGCATTAAAATTGAAATCTAAATGGGCCATGAAATGTGAGAAAAAAACTTTTAAAACTCAAAAGTTCTGCACTTTATCTTTGGATTCGAAATATGGGTTGTGTGATGAATGCAAGGATGGGAAAATCAAAGATCTATTTTTCCAAACCTGGATATTTTCAAAATAGTTCTTCAAGGATTTTTCAAAAATATTTTTCAACGACCATAACAAGACCTGGATTTTTTTAAAAATATTTTTTCAAGGACCATTAGACCAAGGCGTGGATTTTTTAAAAATATTTTTTCAACATCCATTAGACCAAGGCGTGGATTTTTTAAAAATATTTTTTCAACGTCCATTAGACCAAGGCGTGGATTTTTTAAAAATATTTTTTCAAGGGCCAATAGTCCAAGGCGTGGGTTATTTAAAAATAGTTTTTCAAGGGCCATTAGACCAAGGCGTGGATTTTTTAAAAATAGTTTTTCAAGGGCCATTAGACCAAGGCGTGGATTTTTTAAAAATAGTTTTTCAAGGGCCATTAGACCAAGGCGTGGATTTTTTAAAAATAGTTTTTCAAGGGCCATTAGACCATTTTTTAAAAATAGTTTTTCAAGGGCCATTAGACCAAGGCGTGGATTTTTTAAAAATAGTTTTTCAAGGGCCATTAGACCAAGGCGTGGATTTTTTAAAAATAGTTTTTCAAGGGCCATTAGACCAAGGCGTGGATTTTTTAAAAATAGTTTTTCAAGGGCCATTAGACCAAGGCGTGGATTTTGGATTTTTTAAAAATATTTTTTCAACGACCATTAGACCAAGGCGTGGATTTTTTAAAAATATTTTTTCAACGACCATTAGACCAAGGCGTGGATTTTTTAAAAATATTTTTTCAACGACCATTAGACCAAGGCGTGGATTTTTTAAAAATATTTTTTCAACGACCATTAGACCAAGGCGTGGATTTTTTAAAAATATATTTTCAACGACCATTAGACCCACCTTCTTTTTAAGTATACCGATCGTCATATCTCGACTAGCTGAGTCGATCTAGACATGTGTGTCCGTCCGTCCGTCTGTCCATTATAATTTGTAAACACGATACAGGCCACAGTTATGGACCAATCTTCACGAAATTTTGCATGTAGGATGGGTTCTGGCCAATGAAGACCCCTATTGTTTTTGGAAAAGATCGGTTAATATTTAGGGGATGAAATGGACCAAATACTAAATTTTTGTCGGTTTTTCTGGTCGCTCCAGAGGCCGCAATTATGGCCCAAACACCGCGAATTTTTGCATGGAGAATGGGATCGGGCCAGAGAATAAGCATGCATGTTTTGATAAAGATCGGTCAATATTTAGCGGGTCAAATGGACCCTGACTTTTGTGTGAAAAATGACAAAATTTGTATTCTATGGCATATATATTTACTCCTGGAGGATGTAGACCCCAGGAGTTGATAGCATATCCAAGAGGAGTGGTTTTCCTTTAAATTGATACCAAATATAGTGATGTATCTACTCAGATGTGGGAGTTACAGTCAAATATTTACAGGTGCTTACGCTTTGACATTTTTCATAAAGTTCCAGTTATGGTCAAGAACAACGCCTACAATTTTCGGTGATGATCAGATTAAAATTTTGGGATGAAATGGACCGAAAACATAATTTTTTGGGTGTTTTCGAGTAGAGTATAATCCGAAAATCTCAACACAACCTACCGTGAAGGTAATCTGGACAAGTAAATAGAAGGATTGTACTGAATATTCGAAAAAAGTAAGGAAGAGGTGTTTAAGTTTAAGTTTAATTTATTGAGCCTTATTTTCAAAACGTTATAATAATAAAGAGTGTGAATAACAGCAAGTAATACTTAAGACTATAATGTATTGTCTAAATTTACAATAACATTTGTATTCAGTGCCATACTTAGACAGAAGTTGAGGAAATATAATTAATACATAATATTGGTTAAAATTCCTTGCTCCCGGGAATACAATTTTATGAGTGTTGAAATCTCAATTATGCTTACAAACTAAATAACAAAACAAAAAAAAAAAAAAAAAAAAATGTTTGGTTAAAAAAATTTTTTTTTTTTTTGCAAAAAAAAAAAAATAAATTTTTTAAAAAAAAAAAAAAAAAAAAAAAAAAAAAACCAATACTGTGTCGTAAAACCTTTCGCTCTAAAATTTCCATTTCACTGATCACTACAGGGGATATGCTAAACCATATTGGAAAAGCATACAGTAATACTGGTCGGATACTGGTTTTGTATAAAAGTAACTTAGTTTTTGTTGGTAGATCTTTATTTACTAAAATTCTAGAAAACGATCCTATTACTCTATATGCTTTCGCCAAACCTTGCCTAGCATGATTATTAAATTTTAGTAGATTATTAAAAGTAATTCCTAAGTATTTCATAGTAGTTCCTATTGGAATTTCAACCCCATTAAAAATCAGTTTGAGGTTTTTACTTTCTGGAACTACAAATTTTCTACATTTCCCAGACGCATTTCGTATACAAATGGCCTCGGTTTTGGAAGGGTTAATAGAAATACCCCAATTGGAATAAAATTGATCTACATTCTCTAAATGATGCTTTACTTTATTTAACGCGTTTTGGGGCGATTCATCGTGAGCATACAACAATGAATCGTCAGCATATAGAATACCAGTGGAGCAGATATCACTATGGGGGAAATCGTGCATAAAAATGCTGTATAAATGCGGTGACAAAATGGATCCTTGGGGGACACCACAACTAACGTTATCTAGCTCAGACAAAATGCGGTTAAATTCTATACAAAACTTTCTATTTGAAAAGAAACTTTGAAAGAGTTTTATAACGAACGGATCAAAGTGTAGTTGAGCCATTTTGTAGAGGATACCTAAGTGTGATGCATGATCAAATGCTTTTTCAACATCAAGTGAGATTGCAACTGTACATTTTCGTTCTCGTAAATTACTAACAATATCATTATGAAATTTAAGAAGGGCGTCTGTCGTGGAATGACCTTTTTTAAATCCAAATTGTAGTTCTGGGATATACAATGTTCCTATTCCGTAATCCATTTTGATGCGCATAATTCGCTCCAAAATTTTACCTAAATTGGAAAGCATGGAAATGGGTCTGAGATTGCAAATATCGATGTTATTTGGTTTTTTTAAAATTGGAACGATTTTGGAGATCTTCCATTTATCTGGAAAGTAAGAGTTGCTTAAGCAATTATTAAAAATGATTGTAAGATATTCGAAGCCTTTTGTCGGGAGTTTCTTTATTATAAAATTAGAAATGTTATCTAATCCGCAAGATTTCTTATTATTAATTGTTTTAATAAGGCTAACAATTTCTTCTATAGTCGTTAATCTAGGATTTTCATTAGCATTAAGAGAAGAATCGGTTTCACTAAAAATAACCATATTCGAATCAGTTGCAGTGGCTCTTTCTATGACGTTTTCCATTTCATGTATATTTTGAAGTAGTGGTACATGTTGGTAAATATTGCCGAAATATTCTCGCAACCTTTCGCATGCAACAGAATCATCGTCCAATAATACACCATTTTCAGATAATTTATTAATATATGATTTTCGCTTGTAACCAACGATATTATAGACTTGCTTATGAGCCCTTGGACCAGGTTTTATTTGTCTTACTCTTTCGGAAAATATTTTAGCCTGCTCAATTTCAACTTGCCTTTTAATCATGATAGCTAACAGCTGCACCTGTTTTGATAGCATGCGATAACTTGGATCGGACCTGTCTCGAGTTCTGTTGAAAATTCTTTTCAAGTCACGTTGCCAAACGTATTTTATTTTATAAAGATTTTTAATTCTATCTGAAACTATAATTTTCCTTCCTAAACGCACATTTTCCGAATGCGTGGAGTGGGCATTATTTATCACATCTGAAAATTTGTTTATATAATAGTCTATATCATCATTAGAAAGATTCTTTTTGGAATCTGGAAAATTAAAAAGCAAATCTTCTTTTACATTATTTTTAAAATTGTCCCAATTTGTATTTTTATACGAAGTGTAGCATCTGGGAGAGTTTAACAAAATCGATAATGACGATAGCTTTATTTGCAATTTAACAGGGAAATGGTCTGAAAATGTTGGTAATGTGTTAATTTGAAAGTTTGGTGCCACTGGATCTATTAATTTTGTGCTTATTATGTAATGATCAAGAAGAGGAAGAGGTGTTGTTAACCTCTAATCGGACAAGAGGGGGCAAATATAACGAAATATTACTCAGACTCGGAAAAAACATCCTCAGAAAGTTAGAGTTCGTGGTAGTTGTGTAGGGTATCGCATGGTCGGCCCCGTCCGACTATACTGCTCCGCTCACTGGTTTAAAAATATTTTTTCAAGGACTACCGACAGGTGTGGATTTCTTAAACATATTTTTCTTAGGACTATCAATAGGCATGGATTTCTTAAAAATATTTTCCAATGTGTAATAAGGACTCCTTCCAGCTTGTCTATAAGGACTCAATACAGCTCGTCTATAAAGACACCCTTCAGCTCGTCTATAAAGACTCCCTCTTCAGCTCGTCTATAAAAACTCCCTCTTCAGCTCGTCTATAAAGACTCCCTCTTCAGCTCGTCTATAAAGACTCCCTCTTCAGCTCGTCTATAAAGACTGCCTCTTCAGCACGCCTATAAAGACTCCCTCTTCAGCTCGTCTATAAAGACTCCCTCTTCAGCTCGTCTATAAAGGCTCCCTCTTCAGCTCGTCTATAAAGACTCCCTCTTCAGCTCGTCTATAAAGACTCCCTCTTCAGCTCGTCTATAAAGACTCCCTCTTCAGCTTGTCTATAAAGACTCCCTCTTCAGCTCGTCTATAAAGACTCCCTCTTCAGCTCGTCTATAAAGACTCCCTCTTCAACTCGTCTAAAAAGACTGACACTTCAGCTCGTCTATAAAGACTCCCTCTTCAACTCGTCTAAAAAGACTGACACTTCAGCTCGTCTATAAAGACTCCCTCTTCAGCTTGTCTATAAAGACTCCCTCTTCAGCTCGTCTATAAAGACTCCCTCTTCAGCTCGTCTATAAAGACTCCCTCTTCAACTCGTCTAAAAAGACTGACACTTCAGCTCGTCTATAAAGACTCCCTCTTCAGCTTGCCTATAAAGACAATTTTCATCAAGTCTTCAGACTGCATTCAGCTGATCTTAATCCAGTCAATAAAAATTTCTGAGCTTTAGCTTGTCTTTAATGGGTTCGAAATCCCCGAGCGTATAAAGTTTTCGACTTCATTTTGCCTATAAAGGCTTCCTTCACCTATAAGGACTCCTTCTGCATGTTTATGTGCACACAAAGTCATCCTATTACATTGGGTCCTGTTCCTTGAGTTCCTTGTTCACACCTCATTTCTTCCTCTTCCTCTCACTGATCCACCTCTTTTGTGTATTTTTAGCGCCACAATAATAATAATAATAATGCACGACGACGACATAGAATTTGTTTTGCAAATTACCAACACCTTTTTGTTCTCGGTTTTGTCTTCCGCTTTTTGTTTGTTTGTTTGTTAACAGCAGCTTCTTTTGTGGTTTTGTATTCCAGCAACAAAAAACATATTTCCTTTCTTCTAGGTACAACATATTTGCACCGGCTTTTTTATGTTGTTGTTACCTCATTCATATTTATTTCGCCGTTTTTGGTCGCGTTGGGTGTGAGCGCCACCACCACCATTTGAATATAATTTGCAAAACGTTTTTGGTAGAGACGTTTGCTTGCCGGCATTTCTAGTCCACTGTCCCGCCATTCTTATTTTATATTTGAGATTGGCGTGAATGTTGTGGCCTTCCCCAAAATGTATTCATCCGTTTTTTGGCTGCATCCTTTTCTATGAATTTTCTATTTGCACAAGGCACAAAAAATGGAGGAAATTTGAATATTTCGTTTGGCATTATGATCAGTGAGGGTTTCCTTTATTTCATATTTCCGTTTTTATTTCGGCGTATTGTGTTTCTAAATTTGTTTGCTGTGGTAATTATTATTCTTGGGAAATTTTATAGAACTCACAGGAAACTATGTTTCTAATGAAAACCAAAAATGCAAAACAATACACAGGACCCACAGAGGACTATTTTTGCAGAAAAAAAATGACGGGATCCGTAGAGGCCTTTTTTTGTATAAAAAAAATAGACAGACCCGTAGGGAACTATGTTTTCGTATAAAAACATCTCAGGACCCGTAAGGGGCTGTATTTTTTTCGTATAGAAAAAAACGACAGGACCCGTAGGGGACTATTTTTTTCGTATAGGACTATTTTTTCGTATATAAAAAAATCGACAGGACCCTTTAGGGGACTATTTTTTCGCATAGAAAAAAATCGTATAGAAAAAAAATCGACAGGACCCTTTAGGGGACTATTTTTTTCGTATAAAAAAAAATCGACAGGACCCTTTAGGGGACTATTTTTTCCGTATAGGAAAAAATCGACAGGACCCTTTAGGGGAGACTATTCAGCTAGTCTATAGAGACTCCTTTCAGGTCGTCTATAGAGACTCCCTCTTCAGTTTGTCTATAGAGACTCTCTTTTCAGTTCGTCTATAGAGACTCCCTCTTCAGTTCGTCTACAGAGACTCCCTCTTCAGCTTGTCTATAGAGACTCGTCCTTCAGCTCATCTATAGAGACTCCCTCTTCAGCTCATCTATAGAGACTCCCTCTTCAGCTCGTCTATAGAGACTCCCTCTTCAGCTCGTCTATAGAGACTCCCTCTTCAGCTCGTCTATAGAGACTCCCTCTTCAGCTCGTCTATAGAGACTCTCTCTTCAGCTCGTCTATAAAGACCCCCTCTTCAGCTCGTCTATAGAGACTCCCTCTTCAGCTCGTCTATAGAGAATCGTTCTTCAGCTCATCTATAGAGACTCCCTCTTAAGCTCGTCTATAGAGACTCCCTCTTCAGCTCGTGTGTATAGACTCCCTCTTCACCTCGTCTATAGAGACTCCCTCTTCAGCTCGTTTATAGAGACTGATTCCTTTCAGCTCGACTATAGCTACTCCCATCATCTCGTTTATAGAGAATTTCTTCAGCTCGTATATAAAGACTCTCTCTTCAGCTCGAATATAAAGACTCCCTCTTCACCTCGTCTATAAAGACTCCCTCTTCAGCTCGTCTATAGAGACTCCCTCCAGGTCATTTAAAAAGAATCCTATCAGCTCATCTACAAAGACTCCCATCACTCGTCTAAAGAGGCTCAATTCACTCGTCTAAAGAGACTCCCTTCAGCTCGTCTAAAAAGACTTTCAGCAAAAGTTTTCCTCATCGAACATATTTCCATTAACGACTTAATGTTTTCTCTGATCACTCTATCTCCCTCTCTCCACCCTCCACATAATCTGCTTATTTCGACATCATTTAAATTCCAAGAAGTCTTTGTCATCGACCATAAAAGCAACTTTCCATTCAGGCCAGACTGCTGGCATAGAATGCAGGAGGCGTGGGGACTGCAATTGGTCATTTGTATAATGAAATATTTAAGCCAAGATTTATTAAACGAGAAGAAGCAGAGAATTGGACAGACGGACGGACATACAGACACATGACCGGCATGTCTATGACATTCCAGAAGAAGTACGAAGAAAATGTAACAAAGCCAATGGATTTTCTGTTTCAGTTTTTTTTTTCATTTTTCTTTCATTTTGTCATCCAAAGAAAATTAGTTGCAGAAGACGAAATGGACAGCTGCAACAGAATTTGCAATGGATACTGCAACAACATCAACAACAAATGGCTGTTATTGTTGCTGAAGTGCCATAATGAATGAAAATGAAAAGAATTTGTAAATAATGTCAGGTTATGGCATTTACTTGGTAGGCAGGGGCAGAGGGGTTGGATGTAATGAAGGGAAGAGGCTATGTAAGTAAAGATGACACAAAGTTTAATAAAAGCAAAATGTAATAATAACAACAACAACAAACATGTTGCAGTTGCAAAGAACTCGCAAAGCTTCAAACTGTTTGAGAAATTAAAGAACGAAAGCAAGCAGATGATTGGCATATGCTATGGCTCAGTGTGCAAAACGAAAATGAGAAAAATACGAGGAAGAAACAAAAAAACGAGGCGGCACAAAAAAACTTTTGCAAAAAAGCGAAGAAAAATTCTTAAGATTACAATGGCCAAACATGGCTACTAACGAATGGATACGTCGTTGTTACAACGTTGACGCGGCTGGCATCTACCTACAATCTATGCACATTGAAGGCAACAATAACAACCACAAGAGTTTGGCCGAACACCACCGTCAGCCCTGTAACAGCAACTAGTAGCAAAGCCATGTACAACTTAACAATTTGTTGTTGCTGTTGAAAAAATCAGAAAAAAAGTCGATGTAATACAAAGAAGAATGTAAAATACCAGAAAAATGTCCGAAAGAGCCCAAAAAAACCAGGAAAATTATTTTTCCCTTCAGTTTGGTTTTTTGCACAAAGTTCTGGCGAAACATTTTCTAGTCAAAGGTATTATCACTTAGCAGAAGAAAGAAAAAAAAAACACAAAAATGTCATTCTTTGACCAGACCAAAAAAAAAAAGACAAAAAATAATGTTAACGAACTTCAGATGTGTGTTAACCAGACCAGAAGGTAAAGAGGATGTAATACCCCGACAATTAGCAAGAAAATATTTATACAGGAAAACTGGAGTATTTATAGACCAGCTGGTCTTTATAGACCAGCTGACGTGGGTTTAGTTGAAGAGTTAAGGGGGTCTTTATAGACGAGCTGAAGAGGTCGTCTTTAAAGACGAGCTGAAGAGGGAGTCTTTAAAGACGAGCTGAAGAGGGAGTCTTTAAAGACGAGCTGAAGAGGGAGTCTTTATAGACGAGCTGAAGAAGGGAGTCTTTATAGACGAGCTGAAGAAGGGAGTCTTTATAGACGAGCTGAAGAGGGAGTCTTTATAGAGGAACTGAAGAAGGAGTCTTTATAGACGAGCTAAAGAGTGAGTTATTATAGACGAGCTGAAGAGGGCGTCTTTATAGACGAGCTGAAGAGGGAGTCTTTATAGACGAGCTGAAGAAATAGTCTTTATAGACGAGCTAAAGAGTGAGTTCTTATAGACGAGCTGAAGAGGGCGTCTTTATAGACGAGCTGAAGAGGGAGTCTTTATATACGACCTGAAGAGGGAGTCTTTATAGACGAGCTGAAGAGGGCGTCTTTATAGACGAGCTGAAGAGGGAGTCTTTATAGATGAACTGAAGAGGGAGTCTTTATAGATGAGCTGAAGGAATTCTTTGCAGACGAGCTTCAGCTCTTTTTAGACAAGTTGAAGAGAGAGAGAGAGAGTGTGTGTTTACAGATCTCAAGGCCGTCTTATACATCTACTGAAGGGATTCTTTACGTAACTGAAGGCAGTCTTTATAGACGAGAATCTGTATATACGAACTGTAAGAAATCTTCATAGCTCCCAATATTTACAGTATTTATCTATAAAAAAACAAGGATCTACATTTTTTTCCATATAAAAATCCCAGGAAAACAGGGACAATATTCTTCAATGGGAAAAATCAAAAGACTACAGTACAGTTTTCGAATAGAAAAGCATGCACAATATCCATAGAGTACGATCTTATTCTATATAAAAAACATCACAGGTTTACCGGAGACTATATTTTTCCTACAGAAAAACATTTCACATGACCGAGATGGTAAAATTTGTTTTATACAAAAAATTCACTGGTCCACTGTTTTCCCAGGAAGAATTATTTTCCACACAAGATCCGTATAAGAAGGAGGATTTATTGTATGTTTCATTTAATGAAGAACATTTTCTTAAGATCTTAAAACACAATTTAAATGCAGTAATAACTAAATGTCTTTCAGTATATATAGGACATTTTCAGTTATTTTTGTTGTTCTTGCTGCTGTTTTTTTTTTATTTTCATTCAGCCCGAAACAAAAACAATAACGAGAATAAGGGGTTAAATAATATTCTCTGTTTCTGAATCAGTTGTTTTTGTTTGTTTATTGTTCTGATGATGATTGTTATTGCTATTATTGTCGTTGTTGTTATTGTTTGAGGAAAACCACATGTCCTGTCTCAACATTTTAACGGATGTTATGTTGATGTAGTTTTCGAAGAAGATATTTAAAGTTAAAATACACGGAGAAAAAATATTTGGAAGCATTTAGTAATTTAAGGACTTTTTTCAAGGAATATCAGAGCCATGAGAACGAATCTTCATCAAGACTGCCAGAACCATTACAGTAAAATATTTTCTCTAGGACCATAAGAGTAGATTTTTTGAAAAATATGTTTATAGAGATTATCATGAGAGATTATCACCAGAGACCCATCGATTTTTTCAAAAATATTTTACAAAGAATATCGCACGTATAGTTTTCACGGGAACAATCCTTGAGAGAGGTTAATATAGACTACAAATATGGGGACAGACAATACCAGGATCATCTGAAGCATTAGGAAAGAATTGGAAGTGTTATATGGTTAGAAAATTTCTACAGGTCTTGTGCTTTTACGACATCATGTAAAACTTCTATGTACATCCTCATTAGGTTTTCAAAACACATTCTTAACACATAATAAAACAACTATAGAGAAAAACACCTTTAGGAATTCTATATTCTGTAGACACATGTCACCCATCTGGTCTTCTATAGGGTATACATTGGCTGTACATTTTCTATAGAGAGAAGACATTTGAGATATTTCATCACTTTGTAGTTAGTCTGTTATAGTGAGTTATCCTTCTCGTAATTCCATAAACAGAAGAACTTCTGATAGACAAACATATATGCATGTAGGTATTCTATTGTATTCACAAAATTAACGACCTACTACATACCTTCCTATAAACATAATATGTCATTATACTCTATTATTAAAAAATCTCCAACTTGAGATGTTCTAGGCTTCCTTAGTGAACAACACATTATTCGTATGTACTGTAGACAGAATGTCTCCTCACTCAGGACAATATACAGGAGATTACATATAGGTATTTTAAGGGGGAGACTTATGGTCAGATTCTATAGATAAAATAATTATTCAAATTCGGTTACAGCAGAAAACCTGTATTAGTATATCCCAGGGAGAAAAACACCTGTAGGTGTCCCAGGGAGTACTTTTATAATGAGAAAATCTGCTTCTAGAGTTAGTCAATAATTTAAGGGGTTTTTTTCAGTGAAACAAGTCATGCTTTCGGTTTGTATTAACAAAAGACCTCGCTATAAGTTTCACTTAGCAGAAGATTTCCTACAGGTCTATTGACTTTGTATTATATAAGGAAGATCCCCTATAGGGGAATCTCTTCTTCTGAACGGTTATAGTCAGAAAATCTTTTTCGCCTATTTGATAGAAAAAATAATTAATCCAGTTTCTCTATATATTAAAACTTCCATCAGTCTATTACAGAGGGGAGAAGTGCCTTTAAGACATTTTATAATGAAACATTGTTATTTCGGATTTTTTAATAGAAAACCTCTTTCAGACCTTCACATAACAAAAAATCTTTTTCAGGACTATTGAAATAGGACATCATACGGGTATTCTATAGGGAAAATATTACTTTCAGGACTTGTAGAATCATAAAGCCTATTTCATCTCGTATTAAGAAAAACATCTTCAAATCAATTTTGGATATCCTCTTATCGGAAATCGGAAATTATACTAACTTCAGGTAGAGGATTTACATGAATACTTCTATCTTCTATTGCCAGAAAGTCTCCTTCGGGACTTAAAAAGGCAATACAGAAGTGTGAAGATCTTCTTGTGGACTTTGTTGTACTCAAAAAATCAACCTTGAGGACTTTTAAGGTATAAGTTCTTCCTTCAGCATTACTGCAGACAGAAGATCTCTTTTATTTCATCTATATGGAGAAGGGAGATAAAATGCAGGTGTTAAACGGAATTAGATCTACTATATGTTTTCTATGGACGCCTTCCGGTTTTCTATAGAAGAAATGTGACCTTCTGATCTTCCATATCTCCTAATATCCTCTAAATACAGAATACTTTCTTCAGGGAAAACTTTTTCAGAAGAAAGGTTCTTCTTCAAGAGTTCTATAGATGATAGACCTCAAAGTGGTCTTGTATTGACAGAAGGTTTCTTTAAGGACTTCTCATACGGGAATATTTCCTTGTAGGTAGTAAAAAATCCTCGTTGAAGACTTCTAGCATAAGAATAAGTTTTTTTTATAGTGTCCTTAGAGCTTCTACAGGTATTCAATTGACAGTATATCCTTTAGGACTTCTGTAGACGAAAGAACATTAACTGGTATTCTATTGGCAAAAGTTTTCCTTCAGGACTTTTATCGACTGAAGATATTATGTATTATATATGGGTGTAGATCTCCTTCTGAATTTTTGTCTGAAAAAATCCATCTGAATGAACCTTTATCAAAATGTTATACCCTTCACCACACTGTGGGACAGGGTATTATGTCTTTGTGCATATGTTTGTAACAGGCAAAATTAATCGAAATAGACCCATGGTTCCTTTTGAGAAAAGGCATAGAATCACATTATGAGTCGATGGCATGGCCGTCCGTCCGTCTGTTGATGTAAAATTGTAAACAAAGTTCAGGTCGCATTTATAATCCGATTTGGATGAAATTTGGCACAAGTCACTTATTTGGCCCAAGGACGAACCCTATTGAAATTTGAGAAAATCGGTTCAGATTTAGAATAGCTCCTAAATATATTTTCGCCCAATTTTATGTGAATTATATATACTTCGATTTTGGTATGGCGTACTGAATTAAGTATATAAAGATGTGTGCATAATTTCGTGAAAATCGGTTCGTTCAATTTCATGTCAGTGTTCCTTCGAAAAGGCGACGTCTTTTAGGATACATATGTAGAATATACCCAAAGTGGTGAAGGGTATCATATAGTCGGCCCAATCCGACTTTACTGCTTCCCAGATTTGCTATAGACAGAAGACCTCCTATATAGAAGGTCATCCTTATATAATTAAGGACATTCGAATTCCTATATATATATATATTGGAAGGTCAAGACTTATCTAGGCATTATACAACTTCTAGGTCCCAAACATAAAATAATTCCGGTAGCCAGAAAAATATTTCTTTAAGAATTTTTTTTTTAGTTTTTTTATAGTGAATAGTTTCTCCTTCAGAATTTCTGTAGTCAAGAGAGCTTCTTCAATTGGAAGAAAACCCCGTTTTGAAGAAATCCGTTGGAACATATTATACACAGCAGACCCTCTTCAAGTCTGCATTAGGCCTAAAGAGTGAATCGGTCTTCTATAGGCAGACTATTAACATCTTTTCGTATACAAGTACTAAAGGATATTTTAAAAAGATATCCTCTAGACTTCTGTGGGAAGAGGACATCTTTCAAAAAATTGTTTTTATAGTGAACCAGGTCTTTCTTCAGTTTAACTGTTGACAAAGGACCACGTCTTCATAAACACTTGACATACACACTCTTACATATATACTATGGACAGAATAACTTAGGCTCCAAAAAAAGATGAAATCCTTCAGGACTTCTGCAGACGGAAGACACTCTTCCAGTAGAACTGAGTAGAAAGCTTTCTTCAGTCCTCTATAGCCATAATATTTATTTCTATTATGATAAAAATTACACTCAAATATTTTGTGGTGGATATTCTTCAGACTTCTAAGACCCTCAAAAAATCTCTTATTTCCCTAATCTCTGAATTTTTTTCCAGTGTGGAAATTTATTGGAAAAACACAAAACATATACAATAATCCTTTTCAATATTACAAAACAGCTACACGCACACACACACTCATATAAATAAATATGTAGTTATTCCAAAAAAAAAAAAATCTTTGTGCAATTGTTGTCGGAGGTCTCTGATGTTCATTTGTTTTTTTTTTCGGGTGGAGTAGCAGTTGCAGTTGTTGCAGTCGTCGTCATAGTAGTAGGCCAGTAATAAATTTCAATATTTTATTGTTTTGTAATCATATCTAGTGCATCTCTCCGCATGCCAAACAACCAAAAAATATCCTTTGGCAGCCAAAAAACCAACAACGATGACTCTGTTGTTGGTTTGAGTGTGTGTGTGTGTGTTTGTGTGGTGTTGGCACACAGGCGGAGTAGCCTTCCAGGCAGCATTCGATATGAATTAAAAACACACACACACACTCAAACAAACAGACTGAAACAAATAAATATATGACGAATATTTATATCTCTGTTGCGGAATGATAGTTGATATTTACTCGTGTTGTTCTTTTTTTGTTATTTGGGATAATTCGCTTCGGTTCGTTTCAGATTAATATCTGAAGGAGGAAATATTTCAACAAAAAACCAAAGAGAATGTTCCAATTTTATCAAAACTATTACAATAAGACAAGACAAAAATAAGGACAACTGAAAAACAAAAGAGCGCAACATACAATACAATGCAAAAAAGTAAAGTTCAGTATCCCGAAACCCTCTATTACCGGTTACGCCGGACGAGAGGTTGGCCTTTTTTGTTGGCCACGAACAGAAACAAACAAACAAAACATCCATATACAACCAATCATTCCCACAATTCCTTTAGCCTTTGTATTTATTTTTTTGGCATCTTCTGGTTGTTACTGTCATTGTTGTTATTTGCCAACGATGGATGGATGCGGTGTTCGAATAGTTCGTCCATATATTTATTTTGTTTACCGTGTTCGGTTCCTTCATCGTGCGGAATACAATTGGGAACATTGCTGTGATATTTGCTCAACTTTTATTTGAGTTTCGGGGGTGTAGTCATTAACGAAAATAGTTTCTGGATTTTCCCGCAACAACGAAATTCAAAATGAATATGGATTACCTAGGTGGTAAGACACCGCCTCCTACAACTTCCTGCCTTTTTGTAGAGTTTGGTTAAAAATATTTTAATTTTCCTTTACCTCGTTTTGGTTGTTTGTTTTATTCAAAAGAAGTGGAGAACAGTCAAATTGATAACAATGTGCATTCGGGATGACACAAATGAATCAGTTAAATAATGCAACGGGATGCAAAAGGGAAAGATCTTCGAATAGATGTGAGTCATATTTTTATAGTTGGCTAAAATTTAGATTTTATTATACCATATTCTTCAGAACATTCTATATTAACTGAAAGATCAATTGTAGACCATTAAGATGGCTACTACATATATTTCTGGTCTATAGTTAAAATAACTTCCCTCAGGATTTCTACATATCTAATGGTCCTTGAAAAAATATTTTTAAAAAATCCACGCCTTGGTATAATGGTCCTTAAAAAATATGCTTGAAAAAATATTTTTAAGAAATCCACGCCTTGGTCTAATTGTCCTTAAAAAAATATTTTTAAAAAATCCACGCCTTCCCTATGACCCCAAAAAAAATTTTTAAAAAATCCACGCCAAAAAATATTTTTAAAAAATCCACGCCTTCCCTATGACCCCAAAAAAATATTTTTAAAAAATCCACGCCTTGGTCTAATGGTCCTTAAAAATATCCTTGAAAAAATATTTTTAAAAAATCCACGCCTTGGTCTAATGGTCCTTGAAAAAATATTTTTAAAAAATCCACGCCTTGGTCTAATGGTCCTTAAAAATATCCTTGAAAAAATATTTTTAAAAAATCCACGCCTTGGTCTAATGGTCCTTAAAAATATCCTTGAAAAAATATTTTTAAAAAATCCACGCCTTGGTCTAATGGTCCTTAAAAAAATCCACGCCTTGGTCTAATGGAGCTTAAACAAATATTTTTAAAAAATCCACGCCTTGGTCTAATGGAGCTTAAAAAAATATTTTTAAAAAATCCAGGCCTTGTTGAGGAACCACGCCTTGGTCCTTGAAAAAATATTTTTTAGAAAAATCTACGCCTTGTGGTGGTCCTTAAAAAATATTTTTAAAAAATCCATGCCTTGGTCTAAGGGTCGTTGAAAAAATATTTTTAAAAAATCCACGCCTTGGTCTAATGGTCGTTGAAAAAATATTTTTAAAAAATCCACGCCTTGGTCTAATGGTCCTTGAAAAAATATTTTTAAAAAATCCACGCCTTGGTCTAATGGTCCTTGAAAAAATATTTTAAAAAAATCCACGCCTTGGTCTAATGGTCTTTGAAAAAATATTTTTAAAAAATCCACGCCTTGTGTGGACGTCCTTAAAAAATAAAAAATATTTTTAAAAAATCCACGCCTTGGTCTAATGGTCGTTGAAAAAATATTTTTAAAAAAAATCCACGCTTCCAAAAAATATTTTTAAAAAAAATCCACGCTTCCAAAAAATATTTTTAAAAAATCCACGCCTTGGTCTAATGGTCCTTGAAAAAATATTTTTAAAAAATCCACGCCTTGGTCTAATGGTCCTTGAAAAAATATTTTTAAAAAATCCACGCCTTGGTCTAATGGTCCTTGAAAAAATATTTTTAAAAAATCCACGCCTTGGTCTAATGGTCCTTGAAAAAATATTTTTAAAAAATCCACGCCTTGGTCTAATGGTCCTTGAAAAAATATTTTTAAAAAATCCACGCCTTGGTCTAATGGTCCTTGAAAAAATATTTTTAAAAAATCCACGCCTTGGTCTAATGGTCCTTGAAAAAATATTTTTAAAAAATCCACGCCTTGGTCTAATGGTCCTTGAAAAAATATTTTTAAAAAATCCACGCCTTGGTCTAATGGTCGTTGAAAAAATATTTTTAAAAAATCCACGCCTTGGTCTAATGGTCGTTGAAAAAATATTTTTAAAAAATCCACGCCTTGGTCTAATGGAGCTTAAAAAAATCCACGCCTTGGAGCTTAAAAAATATTTTTAAAAAATCCACGCCTTGGTCTAATGGTCGTTGAAAAAATATTTTTAAAAAATCCACGCCTTGGTCTAATGGTCGTTGAAAAAATATTTTTAAAAAATCCACGCCTTGGTCTAATGGTCGTTGAAAAAATATTTTTAAAAAATCCACGCCTTGGTCTAATGGTCGTTGAAAAAATATTTTTAAAAAATCCACGCCTTGGTCTAATGGTCCTTGAAAAAATATTTTTAAAAAATCCACGCCTTGGTCTAATGGTCGTTGAAAAAATATTTTTAAAAAATCCACGCCTTGGTCTAATGGTCGTTGAAAAAATATTTTTAAAAAATCCACGCCTTGGTCTAATGGTCGTTGAAAAAATATTTTTAAAAAATCCACGCCTTGGTCTAATGTTCGTTGAAAAAATATTTTTAAAAAATCCACGCCTTGGTCTAATGGTCCTTGAAAAAATATTTTTAAAAAATCCACGCCTTGGTCTAATGGTCGTTGAAAAAATATTTTTAAAAAATCCACGCCTTGGTCTAATGGTCCTTGAAAAAAAAAACATTTTTAAAAAATCCACGCCTTGGTCTAATGGTGGTTGAAAAAATATTTTTAAAAAATCCACGCCTTGGTCTAATGGACGTTGAAAAAATATTTTTAAAAAATCCACGCCTTAAAGACAATGTCCTTGAAAAAATATTTTTAAAAAATCCACGCCTTGGTCTAATGGACGTTGAAAAAATATTTTTAAAAAATCCACGCCTTGGTCTAATGGACGTTGAAAAAATATTATATATATAATATATAAGTATTTTGATATTCAAATCAAAGGTAACCATACGCTCCAATATCCCAACGCGCTCATGTGTAAATCAATGTGTGGCGTATACGTGTTACACAAATACATTTACAATTCAAATACGTTCCCTGGAACCAGCAATCACAAAAAGTGAATTACAAAAAGGAAACACACACACATTCATCAATTTTATTTAAATTCCATCACAAAAATAAAATCATTTCCAAGTTCAAAACCACTACCAATGACTACGCAAACGGAAGGAAATTTCTCAGGTTCGTATGGCAGAGAACAGCATCCTCTGGCTGACTGCTAACTAACTGTTATTCTTAACTGTGGTAATGTAATAATTACTCTTAATTGCAATGAAAACAATAATAATATCTCTCAACAACAACAATAACAGCAACTGTAAATAATGTTGGTGGTGGTAACGACGATGTTGATTTACTCACCGTGGTAGAAATGTAATTTCATCTGTATTCATAAATAATTTGCCAGGAAAACAAGCAGTAGCAGCAGCAGGAGCCAGGAGTAGCAGCAACAACGACGACAACAGCTATCAAAAGTCAGTAAAAAAAACTGGATGAGGGGGCAGCGAGTTGTAATGTTTTTCTAGTAATTAAAATGTAGCACCCACACTCATATAAACACTCACACACCCACTGAGTTTAAAACTGCTGACTCCTTCAACAACAATTTTTCCAGATGACCAAAGAAAATGACAACAACATTAAAGTTACGATGTGGAGAGAGCGCGAAAACTGTGAAAATTGTTTTTCCTGTTTTTTGGTTGTTGTTGTTGTTGCTTTAATAATAAACAACACTTGAATGTCACAATTTAATGGATGGTGGTGCACAGCATCAACAGCAGCAACAACAATAATAATGTTGGGAATTTACTCCCTTTTTCTAGTGCTTTACGGCGAGATGGAAGAAGACAATTTTGTTTGCAATAGAGTTGTTGTTATTGTGAAGGATGTGCACTGCACTTCACTTGAAATGAAATTTTTGTTTTGACAATAAATTACACGGTGTTACATAAAATAAGAAAATAACTGTAATGTAAGTCATCTTTATCTTTGGTAGTCATCTATTTTTTAAATAGGAGACCTCAAAGACCTTATCAGGTCTGAGAAGGTCGACAAAGTTAAAAATTCGATGGAAGTTCTGTAAAAGGGTCTACATATGGATACCATCTAAAGCCAAATATCTGCAGCAGCCCTTTTAAAGGCCTAATATCGATACTTATAAAAAAAATCCTATTGAAGACCCCTGAAAGGTCATCTATCAATAGAAGACTATTAGAAGAAATTCTCTTTTGAAAAAAAACCTGAAAAGACCACTTGATGAAGGTTTCAGGAGGTTGTTGTAGAGAGATGAGAAATCTTTTATCTATGAAAGAACTTGGGGAAGTTTCATATCAACAGGAAGTTGTGTAAAAGTATTTCTATATATGAAAGACCTCTGAGGACTCTCAAACTGCTGATAATTCCTAATAAGTTGGTTGCCTACCAACGGAAAATGTTGGAAATGATTTCCATACATTTATTAAAGCGACATAAAGGACTTCTATAAATAAAAGTTCGTTTATCTACGAAGGCTCTGAATGGACTTCTGCCAACATAAGATCCATGAAAGTCTACGTGCGGAGTTCGGAAAGTTCTTAGCTAGCACAAAAAGCGCGGTATAAACAAACAAGAGTTACGTGTTTTGGAAACTTCCATCTCTGTTATTAACACATGAAAAATTTTGTTTCGATTTGGCAATTTCGTCATATAGAAATAGGTTTTCAAAAAAGACGCATCTGCAATTTTTTACAATGGAAAAATAGAAATGCGTGCTTTCATTGTAAAAAAAAAACTCCTGATGCATCTTTTTTGAGCATGAGTTGCCAGATCGAAACAAAATTTAACATGTGTTCATAACAGAGGTAGAAGTTTCTAAGAACTTTCCGAACTGCTGTCGTATATAAATATTGCAGATTTCTGAGATGTATACTCTCTGCTGAAATTTTGTGTGAGAGGTCTTTGGATGCAAATACATTCGCTTATAGGAATTCATGTTAATGTTTTCTTTATAATAGACCTTTGTGGAATACCTCCGGAAAGTCTTATATGGTGGGTCTTCTATATATAATACCTCATATCCTAGGTCATACATCAACAGTGTGGTCCTTTAAAATTACTTTATTTGCTTATGATAGAGTCTGAAGGAACTTCTATTAATAAACCCCTTTTGAAAGATCGTTTATCTATGAAGAGCAATGACAGACATTATAAAAAGGCTCTGACTGGACTTTCGCACAACATAAGATCCATGATAGTCTGTATATATTTTGAAGATTTCTGAGAAGTATTCTCTCTGAGAGGTCAATGGAAGAAAAGATATTCGCCTATAGAAAATGTGTCTTAATAATAGACGTATAATATAATCCACGAAAAGGTATTATATCTATAGAATTTATTGTGTCTATGGAATAACTTAAAAAAATACTTCGATCTACGGTGGGTTTTCATTACAGAACACCTCACACCTTAGGCCGTACATACAGGTGATCCTTGAAAAAAAAAACATATATATATATATATATATATATATTTTAATCATACCAGTAGATGGGTTATCGTGTTCTTTAAAACCATTTCAAAAAATCGACGCCTGACTTTGTGTTTTTTTTTTATTTTCCTCTTCCTATAGAAGACCTCAGAAAGTTCTTCTATAAATAGAGAATCTTATAAAACTCCCCTGAACAGAAGTGATCTGAGGAAACCCCTTTTATTTACAGAATTCCTGAGGTAAAAATGAGAAAAAATGTATCTTATCTTATACCTATTGAAGGCCTCAAGAAATCCTCACATATGTAGAATAGCTTAGAAATCTCCACCAACTCTAAGAGAACTGAGGAAGGTTTATTACCTATAGACTAGCTTAGGAGGACATATTATTTAAGAAGCTAAAGTGATCTACTACCTACCATACCTATAGTAAGTCCGTGAAAAATATTTTTTTAAAAATCCGTATTCTCAACCTATACAGTCTTCAGAAAGTTCTTCTATATGCAGGAAATCTTAGAAAACCCCTCTAACCAGAAAGGACTTAAGGATTTTTTTCTGTCTGTAGACTAGCTTAGAAAGGCATATTATTTATAGATTTCTTGAGGTCAAAAGATTAAAAATTCAAGTTGTATCCTCTACCTTTAGCAGACCTCAAAAAGAATTCTATGGAAGTTTTTCTACCTACAGTCTAGCTTAGGATGAACTATTATTTAAATATTTCCTGATGTCATCTACTGCTTACCATGCCTTTTCTTTCTATTTATAAAAAAGCTTCGAAAACGCTTCCATCTAGAAGGGCTTACAAATACCTATTTTTCATAGAATTCCTGAGGTCAAATTTTTAAAAAATCCACGATTGTTTCCTCTACCTGAGGTCATTTCCTATCTAAGTTTCCTCATGAGCCCTCTTTCTGAGTTGCCTCTTGAGGTTTTCTCCCTTCCGAGTTCCACCTTGAAGTCTCCTCCTTCATGACATTAGCCTTGAGGTTTTAAAAACTCTTTAAAATATAACAAAACTCTTGAAAAATATATTTTTAAAAAATTCATGTCTTCAATTACAGTTTGAAAAAATGATTTTAAAAATTCATGCCTTTATAGGTCCTTAAAAAACGTTGGTCTAATGGTCCTTGAAAATATATTTTTAAAAAAATACATGCCATGATCTAATGGCCTAAAAAAAATTTAACACCTTGATCTAATAGTACTCAAACCGACGCCTTGGTTTAATGGTCCTTAAATTTTTTTTAATCCACTCCTAAAAAAAAAGCACGGGGTCCTTAAAAAATGTTGTAGGTTCTTCGAAGTATTTTTTAAAAATCATGGGTCCTTAAAAATGTTTAAAAAACGTGTCTAGTAATGGGTCCATACAATTTTATTAAAAAAAAACCACGCCTAGTAATATTTAAAAAAGTCCACAGATAGTTTTGGGTCCTTAAAACTATCTACAAAATATTTTAAAAAAATCCAGTCCTAATCCATAAAAAATATACTTACAAAGCCCACGCATATAGCTGAGCTTAAAAAATAGAAAATCCACCCAGTTTCTGCAAAAATATTTTTTATAAAATCTATATATAGAAGACCTCAGATGCGTGTCTTATTTTTAAAAACCTGCCTGAGGTATAAAAAACCCCAAAGTAGGTCTGTAAACAATAAAATAGCTCAGGAAGAATCTTGAGAGTACTCCCCGTAATTTTCTCAGAAAGGCATTCCTTATTTAATATTCGTCCGGAAAATCTTGTATCTTGGCGGCTCATAGTGAAATCTTCTCAGGATTTCTGCCTACAAAAGAGAGACCTTCTGTGTATAGAAGACCTAGAAAGACCTGTAATGGATAGATGTCTTCAGAAAGACCCATTATATGGGCGAGTTTTCAGGAAGGTCTAATCTGAAAAAGAGTTCTGGAAGACATTTTATTTATAAAAGACATGTGGGAGAACCACCAGAAATATTTTAAGATTACTCTAATATTTCCTTATATTTATAGAAAACTTCCGGAAAATACTCAGAAAAGTCTTCTCTTTATAGAACATTTTATGGTGAATATATAAAACTTCAGAATGGGTTTAAACTGCAAAGCCACTCAGAATAGATTCCCATCTTTAAAAACTTCCAAAGAAACCTTCTGCCTGTCAACCTTTTATTTCATAAAATCAAAACCCCAGGTTTCACCTTTGTAACACCGTGTAATTTATGAACTCCAATTCGGCATAGAAATGAAGAGATCAAGTACAACAACAACAATTACATCAGTTGGCTGAAGAAGTAGTAGTTGTAGAACCTCCTTTACAATTTCACAATTCAATTACACACAATTTGGCAAAAAGCAGTAATGGCACATTAATTTCGATATGCTGCACAAAGGAGATTTTTGTCCCCCAACCGAGTCAGTAAGCAAGTGGACTGACTAATGAGCTAGCAGGTAGTACTACAACAAAGCACTTTAGCTCCAAAGGAGACACAGACGTTCACACGACTACGGCGATACTCGACTCCACACACGACGACAACTGACTGCCACACGCACAATCTACCACGCACTAACTCCGTCCGACACACACACGTATTACTTTTAGCCGGTGGGGTCTTCGATATTCTTCCTCGTCTTCTTCTATGGATTTGGAAATTGAAATTCTCGGAAAATTACGAAATTCCAACTATCCGCACAGACAACTTGCAAGCTGCAGCGAAACTATTAAACTAAACTCCAGTGAATGAACGAAACGACGAAACGTAGTAAAAGTTCGACAACACTAAACATAAACATAATGTTGAGAGGGGTTGGGGGTGGAGGAGATGGAGGGGGCATTTGGTTGGATTGCAGCAACTGCAGCATAACAGCAGAGCGAAAATAGTAGGAAAATAGCAAGAACAACAACAGTATAAGCGGTTACCTTCATTGACACAACATACCATTCTGTGCTCGTGTACTCATCTCCAACTATACACACACACACACAAACATACATACACATAGTTGTATTTGTATATTATCTACTCATATTTGGAGAAAGATGCATCAGTAAAGTGCATGGCCTCAGTTGCAGAGCAGTTGACAGAGATACTATGATGTACTACACGGTTGCCAAATAACGAAAAATAAATCCATGGGCCTTGAAAAAATATTTTTAAAAAATCCACGCCTTGGACCTTGAAAAAATATTTTTAAAAAATCCCCGCGTTGGCCTAAGAAAAAATATTTTTAAAAAATCCACACCTTGGAGCTTGAAAAAAATATTTTTAAAAAATCCATAGCTTGGAGCTTGAAAAAAATCATTTTAAAAAATCCAAACCTTGGAGCTTGAAAAAAATCATTTTAAAAAATCCAAACCTTGGAGCTTGAAAAAATATTTTTAAAAAATCCACGCCTTGGACCTTGAAAAATATTTTTAAAAAATCCACGCCTTGGACCTTGAAAAAATATTTTTAAAAAATCCACGCCTTGGTCTAATGGTCGTTGAAAAAATATTTTTAAAAAATCCACGCCTTGGTCTAATGGTCGTTGAAAAAATATTTTTAAAAAATCCACGCCTTGGTCTAATGGTCGTTGAAAAAATATTTTTAAAAAATCCACGCCTTGGTCTAATGGTCGTTGAAAAAATATTTTTAAAAAATCCACGCCTTGGTCTAATGGTCGTTGAAAAAATATTTTTAAAAAATCCACGCCTTGGTCTAATGGTCGTTGAAAAAATATTTTTAAAAAATCCACGCCTTGGTCTAATGGTCGTTGAAAAAATATTTTTAAAAAATCCACGCCTTGGTCTAATGGTCGTTGAAAAAATATTTTTAAAAAATCCACGCCTTGGTCTAATGGTCGTTGAAAAAATATTTTTAAAAAATCCACGCCTTGGTCTAGTGGAGCTTGAAAAAATATTTTTAAAAAATCCCCCTCTTGGTCTAATGGACGTTGAAAAAATATTTTTAAAAAATCCACGCCTTGGTCTAGTGGAGCTTGAAAAAATATTTTTAAAAAATCCCCCTCTTGGTCTAATGGACGTTGAAAAAATATTTTTAAAAAATCCTCGCTTATATTTAACCCTGAGTCATTTCCAGTGAAATCGGCAACCCTATGGAAAATGCAAATTTACCCAAGACCAAAAAAATGCTGAGAGACAGAATGCGAAAAATCACTCGAAAGAGAGCACCAGTCACGGAAGATAAGAGAAGTAAAGCATATTTTTCGGTAAGTAAGAAGTTTTTATGCAAGCTATAAAGGAGTGAATAACCACCACAAAGGCAGAGTGAACTTCACTCCAGGGGATTGTGGGATGAGGAGGTGTGGTGGTGTTCGACTGATGATGGGTTTTACGGAAATTGCAGCAATCTTAGCAGACATTATGACGACACTAAAAACTAGTAAATTCTATGTCGTACAAGACAAAAATGACAACGATGGCGACGACGACGGCCATGATGATGACGATGACTTCGAGAACAACACCAACAAAAGCAAAGACGACGACACCTACAACCCTCGTATTGATAGTCAAACAGAAAATTTATGATGCGACTACGACGACAACGACACGACGAACACGTCGGCGACGACTATTATGGTGGGAAAACAAAAGGCGGATATTGGCAAATGTTAAATGCATATGTTATGTGCATGTGTGTGAGTGTGTTGGTGTAACTGTGTTTGTGTTTTGAAGGGCTTTGTTTGTATGAGCTCTGTTGTGAACAAAAACACGCAAAGTGGCGCCTTGCGGAAACTGTATAAGAGGTCAAAACTATGAGCCACTATCTCTCTATCGATTGTTAGTTTAAAGCCATAAATATTGTCTTAATGCAGTGTGTGGATTTTTTGGCTAGAACATTTTTGAGGTTATGCAGCAGCAAAGGAGGATTTGGAGGGAACATTAAACCGAGAAACTAAAAGTAAAATAAATAATAACGTAACGTGAGCCCTTAATGGAAGGGTAAGAGGATATCAAACATAAAATATTTAAAATAAAAATATTGAAAATATTTAAAACAAATTGTTAAAAATACCTAGGGGTGGAGGTCCATTAGACCAAGGCGTGGATTTTTAAAAAATATTTTTCGAGGTCCATTAGACCAACGCGTGGATTTTTTAAAAATATTTTTTCAACAACCATTAGACCAAGGCGTGGTTTTTTTTAAATATTTTTTCGAGGTCCATTAGACGTCTATTTTCTAAAATATTTTTTCGAGGTCCAATAGACCAAGGCGTGGATTTTTTAAAATATTTTTGTAAAGGCCACACGAAGGCGTGGATTTTTTTAAAATATTTTTTGTAAAGGCCACACGAAGCGTGGATTTTTTTAAAAATATTTTTTCAAGGACCATTAGACCAAGGCGTGGATTTTTTAAAAATATTTTTTCAAGGACCATTAGACCAAGGCGTGGATTTTTTAAAAATATTTTTTCAAGGACCATTAGACCAAGGGGTGGATTTTTTAAAAATATTTTTTCAAGGACCATTAGACCAAGGCGTGGATTTTTTAAAAATATTTTTTCAAGGACCATTAGACCAAGGCGTGGATTTTTTAAAAATATTTTTTCAAGGACCATTAGACCAAGGCGTGGATTTTTTAAAAATATTTTTTCGAGGTCCATTAGACCAAGGCGTAAATTTTTTAAAAATATTTTTTCGAGGTCCATTAGACCAAGGCCTGGATTTTTTAAAACTATTTTTTTCGAGGTCCATTAGACCAAGGCGTGAATTTTTTACAAATATTTTTTCGAGGTCCATTAGACCAAGGCGTGAATTTTTTACAAATATTTTTTCGAGGTCCATTAGACCAAGGCCTGGATTTTTTAAAACTATTTTTTCGAGGTCTATTAGACCAAGGCGTGAATTTTTTAAAAATATTTTTTCGAGGTCCATTAGACCAAGGCCTGGATTTTTTAAAACTATTTTTTCAAGGACCATTAGACCATGGAGTGGATTTTTTAAACATATTTGTTCAAGGACCATTAGACCAAGGAGTGGATTTTTTATTAAATATTTTAAAATGAACTCAAGAGCTTTTCTCCCCATATGAAAGTCCGAGGGTCTGGCGAAGTAGACAGAAGCCCTCTTGAAAATTCTTGAAGTTCTTAGGGATCAAAATATCCCACTTTCAAGTCATCACATTCCGGTGTAATTTCATCATCAAAGACTCCCATTTCCCACTTCAAAGAAACCCCCACATTTTTCGCACATAAACGGGAAACCACCACCACCGCCACCAGGAAAACAAAGAGAACCGCATCACAAATATAGGAGACGTGACAAGACATGTGTTGTTGCCAGCCAACAAACACGACTCGCTGCTAATCAGCTAATGAGGGAGTGTTTAGGCCATCATCACCATCGTCATCACAGCCATCAACGCACTTTACAAATACTTAAAAGCACATTCACGTTTGCCCCACAAATAAAGTGTGAGGAAGACGGGTTGGTCTAAAGCGGGACGACAACCAACCAAGTCATAAACATTTATTCGCAATGAACTCAACAACACCCAGGCAGCCAGCAGTTGCAACAATAAAAATCCGAGTAGCAAAACAAAGCAAAGTGGTCGTTATCATCCTCAAAAGCCCACACTGCACCACTACCACCCAACCCCGCCACAATAACAGCAACAACAATAAAATAACAATCATAACTAAATTTGTGTAAAGCCATAAAACAACCAGCAACTACAACACCAACAACAAAAAACCCCCATAATGTGCAACATGCTGCCGCTAAATACTTGGTTCCGGTTTTAGGTCTAAACCGAAAAAATAAACAACAAAACAAAATTGAAAATTTTTTAGATGTTTTGTTTTTGCTGAAACGTTGGAATTTTATGGCCATAGTATGGCATGGGATAGACACTTTATGATCCCTTGGGGTCTATCTAAAAGTAGGGAGAAAATAAAAAAATTTTTTGTGAATGCGACTGAAGGGAGCATGCAATTGTGTTGGCATAGAGATGCCAAATAGGGGAAGACTCGACAGATAATTTGAAATCCTCGGTACCTACTCTTTGTTAGGTCGAAGTCCTCTATGTCGTTTAAAGGCCTCTTGAGGTCTCCTATAGTCAAAAATAAGTTTATAGAGGACATTAAGATTAGATGACCTCTTGAATTCTAGGGGGCTGAAAAAATATTTATTTTATTTTCTGTTTATAGAAGACCTCTTGGGGTCTTCTGTCAATAGAAGATCTATAGGGGTCTTCTGTCTATAGAAGGCCTCTATGGATCTTCTGTCAATAGAAGACCAGTAGGGGTCTTCTGTCTATTGAAGAGCACTAGGGGTCTTCTGTCTATAGAAGAGCACTAGGGGTCTTCTGTCTATAGAAGAGCACTAGAGGTCTTCTGTCTATAGAAGAGCACTAGAGGTCTTCTGTCTATAGAAGAGCACTAGAGGTCTTCTGTCCATATAGAAGACCACTAGGAGTGTTCTGTCTATATAAGACCACTAGGGGTCTTCTGTCTATATAAGACCACTAGGGGTCTTCTGTCTATATAAGACCACTAGGGTTCTTCTGTCTATAGAAGACCACTAGGGGTCTTCTGTCTATAGAAGACCACTAGGGGTCTTCTGTCTATAGAAGACCACTAGGGGTCTTCTGTCTATAGAAGACCACTAGGGGTCTTCTGTCTATAGAAGACCACTAGGGGTCTTCGGTCTATAGAAGACCACTAGGGGTCTTCTGTCTATAGAAGACCACTAGGGGTCTTCTGTCTATAGAATACCACTAGGGGTCTTCTGTCTATTGAAGACCACTAGGGGTCTTCTGTCTATTGAAGACCACTAGGGGTCTTCTGTCTATTGAAGACCACTAGGGGTCTTCTGTCTATTGAAGACCACTAGGGGTCTTCTGTCTATTGAAGACCACTAGGGGTCTTCTGTCTATTGAAGACCCCTAGTGGTCTTCTGTCTATTGAAGACCCCTAGTGGTCTTCTGTCTATTGAAGACCACTAGGGGTCTTCTGTCTATAGAAGACCACTAGGGGTCTTCTGTCTATAGAAGACCACTAGGGGTCTTCTGTCTATAGAAGACCACTAGGGGTCTTCTGTCTATAGAAGACCACTAGGGGTCTTCTGTCTATAGAAGACCACTAGGGGTCTTCTGTCTATAGAAGACCACTAGGGGTCTTCTGTCTATAGAAGACCAATAGGGGTCTTCTGTCTATAGAAGACCACTAGGGGTCTTCTGTTTATAGAAGACCACTAGGGGTCTTCTGTCTATAGAAGACCACTAGGGGTCTTCTGTCTATAGAAGACCACTAGGGGTCTTCTGTCTATAGAAGACCACTAGGGGTCTTCTGTCTATAGAAGACCACTAGGGGTCTTCTGTCTATAGAAGACCACTAGGGGTCTTCTGTCTATAGAAGACCACTAGGGGTCTTCTGTCTATAGAAGACCACTAGGGGTCTTCTGTCTATAGAAGACCACTAGGGGTCTTCTGTCTATAGAAGACCACTAGGGGTCTTCTGTCTATAGAAGACCACTAGGGGTCTTCTGTCTATAGAAGACCACTAGGGGTCTTCTGTCTATAGAAGACCACTAGGGGTCTTCTGTCTATAGAAGACCACTAGGGGTCTTCTGTCTATAGAAGACCACTAGGGGTCTTCTGTCTATAGAAGACCACTAGGGGTCTTCTGTCTATAGAAGACCACTAGGGGTCTTCTGTCTATAGAAGACCACTAGGGGTCTTCTGTCTATAGAAGACCACTAGGGGTCTTCTGTCTATAGAAGACCACTAGGGGTCTTCTGTCTATAGAAGACCACTAGGGGTCTTCTGTCTATAGAAGACCACTAGGGGTCTTCTGTCTACTTCTTGCCGATAGAAGATCTCTAGGGGTCTTCTTGCCTATAGAAGACCTCTACGGGTCTTCTTGCCTATAGAAGACCTCTACGGGTCTTCTTGCCTATAGAAGACCTCTAGGGGTCTTCTTGCCTATTCTTTAAACAGAAGACCCCTAGAGGTCCTCTGTTTAAAGAAGGTTGTGATTTGTCCTTTTTTAAACTCCTCATTCCTTATTTTTTCGGTTCACAAAAACAAATTGTTATCTCTGTTTAAAGGAAAAAATGACCACATGGCACGCAATAACTGTAAATGACACTTCAACTGCCACTAGGCGAAAATAACGACCACAATTTCCCAGCACCATCGTTGTCGTCATCATCATCAGTGTCGTTTTGGTCGTCATCATTTGTTGTAGAGATTCTCAAAGGACACTCATCAGCAAATAGAGATGGTTGGCAAAAAAAAGCCTAGCTGCCAAACACACACATACAGACTCACTCACTAATGGTTTGTTTACATGGGGTGTGGGCGCATGAGAGTGTGTCTGTGTGTGAACAACATTCACACTTCCTACCAAACAATAAGCCTCCATATCGTCGTATAGGCTGCGACCGGCCGTTGGCATGTCCTTTTGTGCAAAGATTGCAGTCGGATCTAAACGTGGGCCGTTATCAATGAACATGACCTACCGCACTATTAAAAATCGTTATTTGTTCTTTCTTTTGTGTGTGTGTGTGTGTGTGTGTGTGTGTGTGTGTGGCGCCTTGCAAATGACTAGGTTTAGCCTGGCCTAGTGTTGGTATATAAGCTTATGTGTGTGAGAGAGTGTGTGTTGCTGTTGTTGGAAGTCTGAATTCCCCACTTCGTATTTTTGTGCATTGTTAGAGACATGTGTGTGACACATGTGAATGGAGTTATGTCAGGATAATATCACAAAATCCTTTTGTGTGTGCGACATACACACACACCCAACGAAACGGAAGAGCAAAGTAAATCGCTATAGATGTGTGTATATTTAAATCTATTCCATGTATATATATTTGCATGTGGAAATGAAAAGCGGAAACGAATTTCATTCATCTCGATGTGTGTGCGTTTAGTTGTAGTTGTTGTTTGCATGACTGTGTCAACGTCGACGATTATGGCTTGGATAAGGTTCAGGCAGTGATTCCGAGTCATTGTGTTGCATATACTCGTACGCACACTCACACACACAATTGCAAATCCCCAAAGGAGTGTTGTGTGGATTATTAGTCAGCCTTTTTTCTGTTTTGTCATCGGGGGTGATGTTGGGTCTAATGGTGAGAATATTTTTTTTTCTTTGCTTCACAGTTCTATTTGATTTAGCTTAGAGTGGGAACAATAAATATTGTTGGTGTTATAAACTTGCAGATAAGATAAAGATTTGCAATTGTTTTTGTTCTTTTTTTGTGGTGTTTGAAAAATTAAACAAACAAAAAATGTGCATAATTGTTGTATTTAAAATTATGACCTCATAAATTGAAAGAGTCATTTGGTATTGAGAAGGCATTAGAAATAAATTTATTAATTAAAAAATTTAATTGTTTAAAGATATGAGAATTAGAGAGGAAGATGGAAATAAATAATGAATAAATGCAGGGGTTTTGGAATTAGAGAGAGAGAGAGAACATACAGTCTTTTACAGGATGTGTATTGCCGATATATGGGGTTTTCATACCATCCATCGGTCTTCAGATTTCTAGTTTTAAAAATGCAAAAAAATGTATGTGGATTTTAGATCACAAAATGCCGTGGACCCCAAAATTACTTAAATCGATCTGACAGCCTGGAAGGAGCGTACAATAATTCCATAAGGTTTCAGCCTTTTTATTTATAAAATAACACAACGGGCCTACCTACGATAGATTGCTTCTAGGGATATCTACAAAAATCCGCTCCTTTAGGTACTCCTTGAAAAAATATTTTTAAAAAATACACGCGATAATTTCATTAAAAGGTATTAGCCTTTTATTTTACAAAATACATCTTTAGAATGGCTCTATGGGTTTTTGGTTTATGAAATTCTCCATGGGTAATCTGTCTATAGACCTACTTATGGGATTTATACCCCAAATGTCATTGGACCAAATCCTTTTCAGATAATTTGATATTTATCTGCTTGGCAGTTGTTCACGACAATCCAACAAGGGTGTATCGAAATTGGTCCAATATTTTTATATATTCTTTCGGCGGGCCCGCTGTCCAATATTCAATTTTAAATTCTAAAAATTATTTTTTTGGGAGAAAATATTTCTCTAGACAACATCTAGAAGATATTGAGGAGTCCTCTGATTTAGAAAACCTACGTACATCCCTGATCTGAGGTTCTATACAATCCATAGAAGCCCTCTGACTCAGAGATGGACGGTCAGAAACAGTGACGTAAATGACATACATTTCCGACGTATAATACATACGTCAGAAACGTCGGAAACCTACCCAAATCCAATCAATTTGGAAATTACGCATGCTTTACTCAAATTAATATAAAATTCCAAAATTTTTTTCTCAAAAAATTTTAAAAATTTACATCAGTTCTAGTAAGGAATAGTAAGAAATATGTAAAAATAATATATATTCTTGAGAATAACTGTATATACTGATAAAATTAAAATAAATGACGTTTACTACATTTATTACATTTTATACAGGTATATGACGTTTTCGACGTTTACACCTTTTTGACAGTCGAAAACCTAAAAATTCGCCAAAAGGACCATCCCAGCCTCTGAGTGTCTTATTTTTATAGAAGACCTCTTGGAGTCTTATTTCTTTAGAATGTCACAAATTGGCTTCTGTCTATAGAGGACCTCTAAGAGATTTCTTTCTATAGAAGACGACATATATGTTTTTTCCTTCCATAGAAGATCTCTAGAACTCTTCTTTTGTAGCATTATGTCTGGGGATTATTTGTCTATAGAATACCACTACTATTCTTCCATCCATAATATGCCAGCAAGGTTCATCTGTTGGTGCAAATCCGTCTTTACGAAAAAAATATTTATAACATCATGCGAGAGTACCAAACCTAGATCAGTCCCACACCTTCGGATGTCAGCAAATCTCATATGAAGGTCCTCCATAAAAAGAAAAACTCTTCGACAGTGTACCTCTTGACGTCTTCAATGAGGGAAGAAGTGGCCATGAGCGCTTCTATAGTATTCAATTGAACAAGAAGAACTCATGCAGTGTTTTTATATACTTCTGGGTTTTTATAGACAAAAGACCTCTTCAAGTCTTTAATAGACAGAAGTTTTGTTCATATATTTGAGAGACAGAAGACCTCAGTAATACACATTGAGAACTTCTGGAAGCCCTATATAAGGATAGAAGGCCTTCAGGGGATTTTTTCTGCAACGAAACCCTTTAAGAGTCCATAGAAAACCACTAAGAGTATTCTGCCTATAGAATATTTCAAGAAGTCTTTTATCTATATAAGACCCAAAGAAGTATTCTGTTAATAGAATACATATGTCTATAGAAAATCTTACGTCTCTTGGAGTCTTATGTCTATATAGTATATATCTTCTGTATGTGGAAGGACTTTCCATAAAATATCTATCGGTGTCATTAGTAAATAGTTCTAAAAAATAGGAACTCAATGGGAGACCTTAAGGAAGACTGGGTATTCTTCTGCAGAAGGGAGTCTTCTGTCTCTAGAAGACATGAAGGAGCTCTCGATCTATAAAAGACGTTTAGGAATATTCTTCTGTATGTAGAAAAAAATATATATAGTATATCTCTAGGAGTCTTCTGTACGTGGGAGGACTCGAGGGGTTTGGTTTCTACAAAGAGCCTGCAGATTTGTCTGTTAAAAAAAAATCAAATAAAAGACCATAGAAGGTTTCTAGGGGTAATTTTTTTAAAGGACTCCTAGATGCCTCCCTCTATGAAAGACCTTAAAGAGTTTTCTGTTTGTAGAAGACCAACAGGGACATTCTGGGTATTCTTTTTGTAGAAGGAGGTCTTCTGTCTCTAGAAGACATCAGAAGGCCTCTGTCAACATAAATCCTCCAGGGGCTTCTGTCGATAAAAAGCCACAAGGGGTCTTCTGCCGATTGAAGGCCATAAGGAGGAGGTCTTCTATACGTGGGAGAACTCTAGGGGTGTTTTCCATGAAAAAATCTATCCCTGTCATTATTCTGTAAACGGTTTCAAGAGGTATTCTGCTATTAAAACAAAATCAGACAGGAGACCATAGAGAGGTCCTAGGGGTCATATATTTATAAAGGACCTCTGGATGTCTCTCTCTTTCTGACCTTAACGCGGATTCTGTTCATAGAAGACAAATAACGGTGACAATCTCTCTCTCTCGGTCTAATCTTAAAGGAGTTTGTGTTTATAGCAGACCAGCAGGATTCTACTGTTTGTTTAGGAGTCCTTAGTCTACAGAAAACATCTAGAAGTCTTCTCTATTGGGCAATAGAAATTCTCTGGCGGTAGAATTAGGGTACTCCTATCGTAGAAGTCCTCTGAATATATTTTTGTAATCTTTTAAACTTCGAAAAAGTTTGAGGATCGGTCCACTCCACTTTGTACCTCAAATCACTTGAAAACTCGTCAGAAAATTCTATAAGGTCTTCTAACATAAATATAATAATAGAAAACATTTTAAGCTCTTCAACAGATCCCTGAGAGTTAATAAGCATATCTGCTTTTGTATGAACAGGGAGCTGTCTATGAGCATGGAGCTGTCAAAGAGCGAGGCTAAAACGTTTTCAACATTTAACAGTATATGAGACTGCAGACGAGCCACACATCTTCGTCACTCGTAGTTCGTTAACGTATGGTACTACGAAGTGAATGAGAATTATTGTGTACTTCAACAAAAAGTGTTTGCTCATCTAAGGTCTTCTACAAGAAGTCATTTTTTAGTCCTCAATTTCGGAAACCATATTGAAGTCCGACCCTATGAATTATTGGTGTGATCCTTCTGGGAAGTTCCACATATACTCACAAAGAAGTTATCAATAAATATCCTTCTTAGGGTATAGTCTAAATAAAATACAACGACCTCTCCGAACAATTCTTTGGATTTGTATAGGCTATACGAATTTAATACTTGTTTTCTCGATTTCATGAAGGAAATATACATAATATTTTCCCAAATGACATGTACGCTTATGTCAACATTTAGAAGATAATTGTTTCTCTACTCCTAGGTCTAGAAGAAAGTCAAACGTTAAATTCAACAGCAAGTAGTCTTCTATTAAATTGTAGGAAAAAGCGGAGTTGTTCTAAAGTTTTTCTAAATCTTGTCATTCATCATTGATAACACCTTTCTCATTGTAAAACATAATATCAACCTGAATCTATATATGTATTAGGGTTAGGACATAGTCCTTATGGTCCTTATTTATGATCACCCAAAAATAAACATAGACAACAAATACTCTAAATGTATTCGTAATTCCATAATTGACATATGGTCGCATTCCCGCTTTGTGTGCGGTAATACAACACATGTCTGGTGCATACTTTTAGGCGTAAATCAGCTGACCGTAATCCAAACGGTTTCATACATACGAGGTAAGTGCATAAGATAATCAGGGATACATACCTGAAAAGAAATTAGAAAAAATAAATTACCAAAATTAGTAAATTTATAAATCAAATATAAAATTTTTAATTAAATTAAAGAGTTTTTAAATAAATTATTTAAATTCACAAAAATCCTCCCAAACGATTAGCATTTAAGTCATCACATTTAGGAAATTAGCAAACATTTGCTGCCACAAATCTCTATTTTTTACTAGCTACCATCAACAAAAAACTGAAACCTACAAAGCCTGGAAATGATCAATTAATTTATAATCCTTTTACATTACTAATCCTTGCAATTCCCTTTGCCATAATCGCTCAGCATTACAATTTTTAAATGTTCGCTAATTTTTTTTTTTGTTTTTGTTCTCCACACACACAACCATAGACAAATATAGACAGGCTAGCTGGCTAGAAGCGGAAATGGTTAAACTATTTTTAATGGCAGTTTTTATTCAGTGGCATATATCCTGGGAAATGAACAAACACCGACACACACACACACACACCGAAACAAACTTAGGCTGAATGCCGGGCATATCCTGGCCAACAAAAAATGGAAGCGAATGAATGAACGAACGACCAAACATTAATTTTAAACCCCTTCTGCTCGTGATAGGGAAATGAAAGGCGGCGTCATAGTGTCAACGAGACACCATTTGCCTGAATACCGGAAAAAAGGCCGAGCTGGCTGGGAAATGAAAATGGGGGGTACGAAGTGAAGGGAAAGAAAGAGAAGGAAGGGTATCATCATCAGCATTTTAATGATTGCACAAAAATGTGTGTTTACTTTTTCACTTCGTGGATATATTTTTATTTTCGGTGTAGTTAAACTTAATGTTCGGTCGGACGGTCAACACATTTTGCTTATGTGTGCTAGTGGTGCAAAGCTCAGCTATTGTGACAACAACAGCTGCTGGTGTTCCTCACAAGCTGCCAGCCTTTTCTTTTCTAATGTGAAACTAAGCAAAACAAATCTAAAAAAAACAAGTGAAAACTACGTTAAGTTCGGGTCCAGGCGAAATTTTTATACCCTTCACCATGAAGTGAATATTAAAACAAAGTACCTAAAATCGATCGGGATTTTTATGTGGGGGATATGTCAAGATTAATTCTTGCCAGGAGAAAAGGTAATACCAAATTACAGACGCTCGGGTTGGAAAATTACCGAAATTTGTAAAAATTGAGGTTAGGGTTATATGGAGGCTATCACGGTATTTAGATTTGCTACCCTATAAGAACCCTTAATATCAAATTACAGCCAGATCGGTTGAAAATGTACCCAAGCTCCCAAAACGAAATATGGACTGATATTGACAATTTTTGGTATTTAGTTTGCTACCCTATGAGAACCCTAAATATCAACAACAGCCAGATCGGTTGAAAAACGTACCCAAGCTCCCAAAAATACCGAAAGTCCGGAGATACCGTTATATGCGAAATACCTCAAAAAATGGATCAGTGTTGATAATTTTTAATAGGAAAATGTATCACCCTATGAGAACCAAAAATACCAAATTACAACCCATTCGATTAAAAAACGCGCCCAAACTACCCAAGATATCGAAATTTTGTTGGTGCCAATATATGGGGACTACCCCTAAAAGTGAACCAATGTTGATAATTTTTTGTAGGGGGATTCACTACCCTTTAAGAACCCAAAATACAAAATTACAGCCGATACGGTTGAAAACCGTGTTCAAGCTCCCTAAGATATCGATATTTTAGGGTGGCTTTTAATGGGAGCTATTCGAAAACGTGGACCGATATTGATACTTTTTACAAGGAAGGTTTGCTACCCCAAGAGAATCCAAGATACCAATTTACAGCCAATTCGATTAAAAAACGTGCCCAAACCCCCCAAAATATCGAAATGTTTGGGTGCCGATATATGGGGGCTACCCCTAAAAGTGGACCAATGTTGATCATTTTTGGTAGGGGGATTAACTAGCCTCTAAGAACCCAAAATACTAAATTACAGCCAATTCGGTGGAAAAACGTGCTCAAGCTCCCCAAAATATCGATAATTTAGGGTAGCTTTTAATGTGAGCAATTCCAAAACGTGGTAGGAATGGTTGCTATCCCATAAGAACCCATGATATCAATTTACAAGCAATTCGATTGAAACACGCGCCCAATATCGACAGTTTGTGTGCTACCCCTAAAAGTGAACCAATGTTGATAATTTTTGGTAGGGGGATTCAATACCCAATAAGAACCCTTAATACCAAATTACAGCCAATTCGATTGAAAAAGGCGTCCAAACTCCTCGAAATATCGACATTTTAGGTTATCTTTACATGGGAGCTATACCAAAACATGGACCGAAATTAATAATTCTTGGTAGGAAGGTTTGCTACCCTAAGTGTACCCAAGATACCAATTTATAGCCAATTTGATTGAAAAGCACACCAAAACTCCCCAAAATATCAAAATTTTGGGTTGCCGATATATGGGAGCTACACCAGACCGTGGATCGATATTGATAATTTATAGTAAAAAGGTTTGCTATTCTAAAAGTACCCAAAATACCAATTTACAGCCAATTCAATTGAAAAACGCGCCCAAACTCCTAATATATCGAACATTTTTGGGTACCGATAAATGGGAGCTACCCCTAAAAGTTGACCAATGTTGATAATTTTTGGTAGGGGGATTCACTACCTTTTAAGAACCCCAAATACCAAAGTATATCCAAATCGGTTGAAAACCTCAAAATCGTGACATTTTAAGGGTGTCTTTATATGGAGGGCTAAGGTGACCGATGTTAATCATTACAGCCAATTAGGTAGAAAAACGTTGGTAAAATATCGAATATATGGGTGTTCCGATATATAAGGACTATAACAAAACATGAGCCGATATGGCTTATTTTCAATACCAAACATCCTAGTGGTAGTAGAAATGTATGCGTTTAAGTTCAAAGTTCTATCTTAAATATTACGGAGTTCTATCGTAATTTCAACAGACGGATGATCGGACATGGATCTGAAAATCGACATAGAATTTTAATCTGATGAGTAATATGCTGAATAATTTATGGGGATCTCTCCTTCCTACTTCTAGGTATTACAAACGGAATAACAAATTTAATATACCCTCCACCGCACCACACCTTATAGTGTAAAGGTATCAAAAAATACCTCCAAATGAAAGTTGTGTTTGGGCATTTTGCCATTTATCGCATAAAATAACAACAACAAAAAGCAACTACACATAAATGTTACATACATATATTTACTTATGTACGTATATGTTGTGTGTTTTTGTTATTTTTTTTTTTTTCGATGTAAAATTTACATCGTCAAACGGTAAACAGAAGCCAACAACACGACAACTATGCAGGGCAACATCAGCAACAGCAGCATGAAAAATGTCAACCGAAAAACATTTACATGAATATCCGAACACACACACGCACACACACAATATGATATTAAAGTTATTGACCGGGTCAACTAGATTCAATTACTTTACTAGACCAAAAGGGTCATAATATGTGGACAGAGGACAAATATATTAATATGTATGTCCTACCCTGTATTTACATATTTATAAATAATAATTAAATTGTATATTTGAAAGTTGTTGATGGGCGAAAGTGACTTAAATAGGGAAATGCGAAATTGTACAAGGAAGTAATGGTGACTTCTAGGGAATTTTCTTTCTATAAGAGACCTATAAAATGCCACCTATCTACATAAGACCTGTGATAGGATATTTCCATATATTTTCTAGGAGAAATTTCCAATAAAAAGTTATTTTATTCTCCGAAATTTTTTTAAAAAAATCTTAAAGTTAGGTCGTATCAAACTAGTTTTAAAGTTGTTTTAGAATTAAAAAGGATTACATTCCCTCGCAATGAAATACATATTACCTAGCATTCTAATAACAAAATTCGGCATCATTTCAAGAGGCTAACACAAGCGAGCGGGGCAGTATAGTCGGAACGGCCGACCATAGGATACCTTACATAACTGCCACGGAACTCCAAATGTATATATTCCGAGAGAGGGCAATATTTGCAGCGATTAAAGGTCAACATCTCCTTTTTCTTACCCTGACATGTTTTCGCGTAGTGAATTTTTTTAATTTTACACAGAACGGCCTTGGTTTAATTGGCCCGCAAAATATTGACCGTCATGACAGGTATTCGAACTAGTGGATGGATCATACCGCCTTCCCCTTCTGATGTTGGACATGTAATTGTGGTGTCACAAGATCATTATCGGAAATTATAAGCATCGCCATTGACATAAACCCGAACCTCATGAAAAATTTTCTAGCCAACAGCGCAAAATTTCCGCCCTCTTGTGTGACAGTGATAATACTAAACAATATCATAAGAAGTAGACCCCTGTAAATATTTACGCGTAACATCCTCATCCGAGTGCATACAACAATGTAATCGATATCAATTTAAAGGGCAACCACTCATGTAGAGTATAATATGAACTCCTCGTGACTATGTCCATAGAATACAAATTTTGTGATTTTTCCTGTTTGACCCGCTACATATGGATCGATCTTCATCACAAAACAGTCATTCCTATTCTTTGGCCAAATTCCATCCTTCTTTTAAATTTTTTAGTGCTCAGGTCAGAAAAAATAAAGTTGTTGGGTAAAGTGCCCTATATATTAACCGATCATTACCAAAAACAATAGAGGTCTTCCTTGGTCAGAACCGGTTCTACATGCAAAATTTCGTGACAATTGGTTCATAAGTGTGAACTGTATCGTGTCTACAAATTATAACGGACAGACGGAGCTATGATGGGTATACAATATTTCGTGGCGTTGTAAACTCTTAGGACAAAACAAAGATATAACACCCTTAGCTCATAGTTGTGTATGTTATACAAATAGGAAGGACAGGATATAGCGCCGCGCAGAGAAAAATGGTAACACTAAATAAGAAATACCACCACAAATACAAAATACAACCATTGCACAAAATTCAAGGAGACGTTGTTTCTAGACGGTAGATGGCAGCACCACCACCTACTTCGGGCTACAGCAGACCACTCATTTAGTTATTTGATATAATAAAAAAAACAATAAAATAATTAAGGAAACTAACGTAAGGACTAACAAAGTAAAATGACGATGCTGTCTGAAATATAAATGGCTTTCTGACAGTAGATAGCGCCACCCAGAGGAAAATGGTAACACTAAATACCACGGAACAAAATTCGTGAATACGTTGTTTCTAGGCAACGATTGATGTCAGCCACATCGTTTGGGACTGACTACAGTCGGTATATGGTATATATTATATTATCGACAATTGAGGCTAAAAATTACGAGGTTGAGACGGATTGTGTACATTGAGGCTACGCCAATATTTATAGGAACTCGGAATGCGTATCCGACTAAAACCTTTTTGCGGAACCCTTTTATAGCGGAGAAAGTAAAAAGCAAAAATGATTCTTAACATCTAAGAAACCTAAATGCTATATTACTGTCACTTTGACGTTGATCTACTTTTACAAATCTTCAAAATATCGAAATTGGAAAAATCTTAAACATACTTTGGAAGCCTAGGACCCATATAAAATATTTCGCAAAAATGTTTGGTATTGATTATGCCAAAACATAGACCTATTTTGATAATTTTCAATGTAGATGAATGTGAGTCGGAATGATAAATTACACCCATTTTTTTAGGAAAGAAAGAAATTTTGTCTGACCGAGAATATATGTAAACTTTTTGAACCTTCCTTCACCCCTAAACGACAATCGATGAATATCCAAAATGTTTTATTAGTATTTTCGTGCAAATCCAGATTGTCCTATCTTTTAAATTAATTCACAGACCTCTATAAGGAAATCTGAAGTTTTAAACAGGGCATATATAAAATATATTTTCACAAAATCAAAAAGTCTTCAGATCTTCTAGAACATATTCTTAAAAATCAAGAAATGTTTTTTTAAATTCCAGAGCTTTTAAAATATCCCAAATTCTTTCTACAAAAAAAATTTAAAACTTCTTTCTAAAAAGATATTAAAAAAATCAAGAGATTCGGAAGACACCTAAATATATTTAAAAAAAAATCTGTGAGTTCATGAGTACTGCTAATTGTTTGTATTTTTAATTAGAAAAATCTACGATGATTTTCAGGGTTCCTAAAATGGAATAGCTACTGAGGTCGGTTCAAAACTATTTTGAAAAAGTGTACAAGATTAAAAAAATATTAAAAAATCTGTGAACTCCTCAAAAATATATTCCGCAATACTCTGAGGACCTGAAGAGTTTTTAAAAAAATCTAAGAAGACCTAAACTAATTTTTAGGAAGATTAGGAATCTTCAAAAAAAAAATTTAAAACCTTCCACAATCATCTGGTAATCTTAAATGTTTAAAAAGTGTCTAAGTGTCCTCCCACAATATTTTAAAAAAGTCGACGAGCTTTTGAGGGAACTTTTAACAATAATTTTAACCCGAACTGTGCTAGCGTGACCATAAGGTCACACTCATAAGAGATCAATAAATCATCTAAAAAACCTGTACCCGAGCAATGCCAGTGTGAACATAGGGCCACAGCCCAAAAATTGATCCTGTCGATTATCCTGATAAGAAAAAAGGATACAGATCTAATTTTTAGATTCAGTGACCCACAATATAGAGACGCTGAAAGTTTCGTCCCACAATTCGAAAAAAATAATTACAGCACTATTCGGGTTAAATTATTTCTCAAACTTATACTCCTTTAAAATATTTCAAAAGAATGTACGTGTTTGCCTCTACCTCTAATGTTATTTAATCCTATTTTACAAAAGTATCTTATTTTATATATTTGACTTAGTCTATTTTGCCGTAAACCACATTGTTCCCTTCTACAATGTAATGCACCGTAAAAGCAGGCTAAGCTATTTTTGCAGATAATATTTTTAAATATATAGGTTAACAGCAGAATGGCCGTGTGAAAAGGACATTATGGTAATTTTGAATGGCTGGAATGAATAAATGACCTGCAAACTACATGAATGGGTTTTCAATTAAATTAATTGGTTAATTGCTGGCTGTGGTTGCCAAGAAATGAATTGTTGGTGAAATTGAATGTTGTATTAAGTAGGTGATGAAGGCCCCGGAAAAGGATAATGAAGTGGTATGTGGCTATGATACGAATTTGCTTTTTTGAGGTTGTCTAATTTTGGACTTTTCCAAAAGTGTAAAACACTCAAATATTTAAAAAATCCTAGAATTTCCTCAAAATAATATAAAATAGTGTAATAATAATCCACAAGCTTAAAATAGGCGCAGTAAAATCATTCAGAAATATTTTTAAAAATTAAAATTTGATTCATAAAATCACATCTCAATGTCACCTCATTTGAATAGCGTGACATGATAATGATGATCATCTTTATCACCTCATTATGGCCCAATAGAAGATGACTCATTTCGTAAATGTGGGTTATAAAAACTTAAAAGTCAATTATATTTTCGGCAAGCACACCTCCCAACACACTTCGAGGAGTCCAAACGCCAATGTGTTTGAGAATTATCTATTTCAGTTATTCACAAGTGGCAATTACACACAGTGAATAAATTGCATTCACATGTCTAGCAAAACAAACATTGCCGAACAGAAGAAAAAGGCTCGTGCCCAAACAATTTTGAATGGCATTGCTCTGCACCGCATCGAAAAGAAAAAATGAGAGCAATAAACTATAATTGTTTGGTCAATGACAGGAGGTCGGTTTGGGCAAAATAATTTATAAAAATAAATTGAAATAATGCCGAAAGAGAGAAACACACACACATCGATCATGCATATGTCAACATCCGTTGTATTTGCAAAGCAATAATTCTCAATCGCTTCGTTACAAACTTTTCATAAGTAGGTGGATCATGTGTTTACTTTTCGACACGCAAAATTCTTTTAAAGATTTTTTTTTTTCAAATTTAAATTTTAAACAAGATAATCTCTGGCCGACCTTCCTCCGCCAATTATATGCAAATAAAAAAGAAGAAAAAAATCTGTGTGTTTGGAGTGCCAACATTAGAGGGCGTCATATGCCAGTCACCCAAGCATTACGGCCAACATACGAGAGAGGAAGGAAGATGCGATGCCATGCAAAGGCGTCAAACATTTGCACAAATTTGCCAGCAAATATCCATCCAAACTTGGCAGTCATGCAGGCGGGCGGGCAGGTCGTTAGACAGCAACACAGGGCAAACAAATTACAAGATAGTCATCGTTGTCGTCGTCGTTTCGTTTTATTGGCCCAAAAGTTTGTCGTTGTTAAGTTTTTTGTTATTCTGTGCGTAAATGTCGTTGTCGCTGCTTCACAAAAATGGGCAAATGTAAATGAATGTGTGGTGTGTGTGTTGGCGTCCAACATTTTTTTTTTTTGGCACAAACATGTTGCACATTTTTTTGTTCATTCATGTAACAACCGTCACACCACCACCACTGCCATCATCATCAGAGCGTCGCGAAAGCTGCTGCTACGGCTACTAACGCATTGTAGCATATTGCACAAAATTGACCCACATTTTTTTACGATTTCTATTTTAGGTTGACAATTTTTTTTCGTTTTGTCTACTTCTTCTTCAACGGTTCGATGACAAGAATGCAAAATTTTTAAGTTTTAAGTTTTTTTTCTTCTCCAAGTTTTGAATTGATAGCAACAAATGCCAAACTGAAGATCTTAAAGTGGGACTACACGCCATACAATGCCACGCAGTGCATTGACACATGGAATTGATGGGAGGGAGGAAATTCATAAATATTAAATAAAAACTTCCGAGATATTTCTATAATGAGTAATGAGATTCCTCTTAAAAAATAACTCGATATGTACAGGAGACAGAATGAAGTCCGAAAATTTTACCAACGAGTAAAACACCAAACCGAAGGTTTAGGTGCAGGCACATCCTCCTGTAGAGATGAAGAAGGAAATCTGGTGACAGATACAGACAGCGTGTTGAGGATCTGGAAGGAACATTTTGAAAAGCTTCTGGTATCAAATAGTGGCGGTGAAGAAGATACCCCATATAGCCAAGATGAGGTCAGAATATCAATTAATCGGTTGAAGAACAATAAAGCAGCAGGAACCGATGGGTTACCAGTCGAACTATTCAAGACTGGTGGTCAGATGCTGGTCAGGAGCATGGACCAGCTGATTAGTACAATTTGGCTAGAGGAATGCATGCCCAATGATTGGAACCTCAGCATCCTGTGCCCCGTGCACAAAAAGGAGACATGACGATATGTGTAAACTATAGAGGAATTAGCCTTCTTCCTATCGCATATAAAGTGCTATACAGTGTGCTGTGTGAACGATTGAAGCCAATGGCCAATGACATTATTGGATCATACCAATGCGGCTTCAGACTTGGCAAATCCACCCTTGACCAAATTTTCACTCTGCTCTTAATCCTGGAAAAGACCCACGAAAAACACATCGACACATACCACCTATTCGTCGACTATAAAGCCACATTCGACCTATCCGTTCAGAAGAGTTTGAAGCCATGTCTACGTTCGGCATTCCTGCAAAATGAATACGGCTATGCAGGATAATTTTAAGTGGCACATGGTCTGCAGTTAAAGTCGGAAAGGAACTATCGGATCCCGTCAATACCGAACGAGGATTCAGACAAGGTGCCAGTTTGTCTTGTGACCTTTTTAACACCCTGCTGGAAAAGGTCATACGAGACGCAAAGGTGAACAGAAATAACACTGTACACCAAATAACACATGTTACTCGCCTACGCCGATGACATCGATGTAATGAGTCGAACATTGCGAGCGCTAACAGTCACCTTTGAACAAATTGAGAAGGAGTCTGGCAAAGTGGATCTGGCTGTAAACGGCGAGAAGACAAGCTGACGGTATCAAGGCGCAAGACGTCCAGTAGACTCGGACCAACTATGGAACTTGAGAACCACAGCTTCGAGGTAGTTAATGATTTTATATACCTTGGTACCGCCATAAATAAAACGAATAACATCAGGTTTGAAATTCGGAAAAAGATTGTAATGGCCAACAGATGCTACTATGGTCTAAGTAAGCAGTTTATAAACAAAGCCACCTCCCGCCAGACCAAACTCACACATTACAAGACGCTGATACTACCCGTGCTGTTATATGGATCTGAAGCATGGATACTTGCGCAAGCAGATGAGGCAGCTCTTGGGGTGTTTGAAAGAAAAATTCTCCGAAAGATCTACGGACCTATCTGCGTCGGTGGTGAATATCGTCGTGGAATGAACCACGAGCTTTACAATTTATACTCGGACATCGACATAGTCAGTCGTATTGAGCTACAGCGACTACAGTGGCTAGGCCATGTTATGCGAATGAATGAGAATGTCCCAGCTCAAAAGGCATATAAAAGCGAGCCTACTGGTTCCCGTAGAAGGGGAAGGCCACGAATTAGATGGAAAGACCAAGTAGAAAACAACATCTTGGAACTCCTTCTGGTACCCCCCACACAAATGGTCTAAATTTTTCATATTTATGAATCCAATATCAAGCGAATGGAATGTCCGATATAAAAAAACTTTCCACAACTTATTATCTGAACCAATAATAGATCAAGTTTGAAGATGGGGCTCAGTGGTCCACTCCTTCGGGTACCTCCCCCACAAAGCGTCAACATTTTCAATATTTATAAATCCAATATCAGGAGAGTGGAATGTCCGATTTGAACCAAGCTTTGCAAAACCTGTTATCTTACCAAGTCTAGATCAAATACGAAGGTGGGACCCGTATGTCCTCCCTTATATAAAACGAATAATAAAACCTGTTTATTACTCCGAAGACCTCCTCCGCAAACCATAGGGTGAGTGAGGGTGTATATCTGTCGGCAACCCAGACTGTCACTTTTTTTCTTGTTTTTTTTTTTTTTTTTTTTTTAATTCGCGAGCCTTTCAGAAACCACAAACACTTTTAAAAAATTCAACCTCAGCAATTATTAGAAAAAAAATCGAGCTTTCCGGGGATCTCAGAAACATTTTTTGTTGAATTCAGGAGCTTTCCAGTATGACAAAGATTTATAAAAATCCACGAGCCTATCTGGAATCTCAAAATATTTTTTTAAAATTCCATGAGTCTTCAAAAGATCTATAAATATTTTAAAACATCAATGAGACTTCCATGGACCTTAAACATTGATTTTAAAAAATCGACGAGACTTCTAAAGGCCTCGAAAATGCTTTTAAAAAAATACACTCCTCTCAGGGAGATATCAATATAATTCCAAAGATATCGCAATAATTTTTAGAAAATCCACGAAACTTCCAGAGATCCCGTAAACAAATATATATTTTTAAATAATTCAGTAGAACTCCAAGGACTCAAAAAAAAAACAGGAGACCTCAATAAAAATAAAAAACTCGCCCCAAGAGGCCTAAAAATATTTAAAAAGGATGCATAGGACCTTTAAGTTTCCTTCTTCTTCTTCTAGCCTTTCAGTGTCCTTTCAAAGATCCTCAAAAATTATTTTTGCATGTGACTCAGATTCTTCAAATAATTTCAAAACATTTTTAAAAATTCAAATTCAAACTTCTTATCCGTGAGGTCATTCTAGGATTCCTCAAATAATTTACAAATCCACGAGTCTTCCAAGAGCCCTAAAGGGATTTTCAAGTGTCCTCAAGTATATTATAAAATCACCAGCGTACAAAGACACAAAAATATAGTAAAAATTTATTTTTTTTCCAAAATTGAAAGCTTTTCGTTTCAATTTAAAATATTAAATAATTAAAATAAAGCATTTATTTATTGTTCTAGTCCCACAGCACCAGCACTTGATTTAAATGCTATCACACACAAGTGTGGTCACTATTTGTTGTCGTCGTTTATTAGAATTTAGTCTTCTTCTTCTTCTCTATTTCTCTATGTTGTTTTTTTTTTCTGCAAGTAAATCTAATTTTAAATTCTAATTTAAATGCAAATTATATCATTTACAAGTTGCTCCCTTTTGGCCCGGACCGACCGAAGACCACTCCACAACTTAGACACAGTTGTTGATATGCGGCGATGAGTGCGCCCCACAACAACAGCAACAACAAGACAACCTTGCCCAGAGCACCTCTTCTAAATTTATGACTCTGTTGCTTGCTTCTGCTGCCTACATTGCGATCATGCTTGAGGTGCACCTTTACAATTCATATATTATGTAGGGATGGACGGGCGGGCGGACAGGCAGGTGAGCAGACGGACGGTTGGTCGGACGTATCGGCGTATGAGTGTTTGTTGGCATTTTCTTATTTTATTTTAAATGAAATAAAAATGCCAAAAGAATAAACACAGAGCAAGAGGCAGCAGAAGAATGCATTTGAATGACTTGATGACAATTTGAGAACACCTCAATGCTGCTGCACTTCCCCTCTACCCCACCCGGTCCTGTCCTGCCCACCATCACCAGAGAGTAGTTGTCATTTGTTGTAATGACCATGTTTGTAAACTGGTTATGATGTTCCGCAACAAGATTTAGAAAGTTTTGTGATGATTTTATTCTGCTTGGAGGAGGAAAGGAGATATTGTGAGGGGAAACACCCAGGCCAGACAAAGACGTTTCTTTTTTTTTGTGCGCAATGAATGAAACACAATTTTTGCCCGGAAACACACAAGGCAAGACATCTCCAATTTGTTGTAAATTTTCATTCATTCATTTAATTATTGACATTTATTTATTGTTGAAACATTTTATCATATGTGTTCGTGTTGTTGTTTGTTTTTTTTTACACGTTCGCCAAAAATTTGTGACTGGTCGGATTTTGACTTTTGAACCATTGAGGAAAGAAAAACGAACAGTACAATAACTTATATTGGGAATAATCGGCACCATAAGATAAGTAAAATGTTTAAAAAAATCAGAAGGGACCACAAAAAAAGTTTATTATTAATAACTTTATCTTTTAGGTATTTTTAAGATCCGACTTCTAAAAACAACCTTGGAGATTTTAAAGGCAACTCAAAATAATAATAGTAGAAATAAACAAAATAAAAACCGGACGGACGGAGCCGACCATATGATACCCTACACAACTACCACGAAAGTGTAATTTTCTGCGGCTCTATATTCTGAGCCTGGGCACTATTTCGCGATATTTGCACAGCGCTACTTTCAACAGCGCCACTTTCTAACCATAAGATATGAATATTTACCCCATAAAAAAATTGGCCACTTTAGGTTTTGCTCGATTTAACTCTCGGAATATTGACCGATCATCATCTATAAACAGCCGTACTAAGTATTTGGCCAGATCCCCTTCACCGTGTAAAATATGTGATGTTCTGCATATAATAATGGCCTTTAGAGCGACTAGAAAATTATAGGCATCATCCTAGACCATAACCGGAACTTCATGTATTTCAATTTCAAAACGATCAACGCGACAATTACGCCCTCTAGTGGGTTAATAGCAATACTAATACAATATCATAACACACCTTTACATATTTGCCTATAACTTAAAAATCCGAATCTATACAACAAGCACTCCTCTTCGATATACTACCAACTTCTCTGGCCTATGTCCTTCAGGAGTAAATATATAGTCCACACAATTCAAAGTTTATAATTTTCACACAAATGTCTGGGTCCATTTGATCCCCTAAATATTGATCGATCTTTATAAAAACTGTTATTCTTTCTCTGTGTAAAATTTCCTGATGTTCGGGCCACGATTGTGGCCTCTAGAGCGACCAGAAAACAGAGAAAAAAATAATGTTTTTGATCATTTTATCCCCTAAATATTAGGTTGAGGAAAAAGAAATCCATTAGGCCGGTCGTCGAAAATGTCAATAAAATTGGAGAAATGATCTAAGTTGACCGGGGTGTTAGCAGTCGTAACATCGCCCAGGAACTAAAAATCGACCATAAAACTGTTTTAAACCACTTACACTAAGCTGGATTCAAAAAAAAGCCCGATGTTTGGGTGCCACAAAATTGGGTGCAAAAAATTGGAAGCCTTGGCCAAACGAAATGAGATAGACTTAGACTTTCTTAAACGGGTGGTGACTGGAGATGAGAAATGGATCTCATACGATAACCCTGTCCGAAAACGATAGTGGTCAAAGAGCGGTGAGGCACCTGAAACGGTGGCCAAACCAGGACTAACGGCCAGGAAGATTCTGCTATGCAATTGTTGGGACTAGAAGGAGATTATTTATTATGAGTGCTTCCATATGGTCAAACGCTAAATTCTGATCTCTACTGTCAACAACTGGACCGCTTGAAGATAGCAATTGACCAGGAGAGGTGCTATGTTTCAACAGGACAACGCTAGGCAACACATACCTATAGTGTCTCGCCAAAAACTTCAGGAGCTTGGTTGGGAAGTTTTAATGCATCCGTCATACAGTCCGGACTTGGCACCAAGCGATTATCATTTTTTTTCTTGCATTGCAAAATTTCTTTAATGTTAAAAAATTAGTATCTAGGAGGATTGTGAAAATCGACTACTAGAGTTGTTTGCAAATATAGAGCAGGACTTTAAATTATATTTTTTAAAACCGAGAGCTTCTGAGGTACCGCCATAAATAAAACGAATAATATCAGTTTTGAAATTCGGAGAAGGACTGTGATGGCCAACAGATGCTACTATGGTCTAAGTAAGCAGTTTAGAAACAAGGCCACCTCTCGCCAGACCAAACTCACACTTTACAGGACGCTGATACTACCCGTGCTATTATATGGATCAGAAGCATGGGTACTTGCGCAAGCAGATGAGGCAGCTCTTGGGGTGTTTGAGAGAAAAATGCTCCGAAAGATCTACGGGCCGATCTGCGTCGACGGTGAATATCGGCGTCGAATGAACCACGAGCTCTACAATTTATACGCGGACATCGACATAGTCAGTCGTATTGAGCTGCAGCGACTACGGTGGCTAGGCCATGTTGTGCGGATGAATGAAGATGCCCCAGCTCAAAAGGCATATAAAAATGAGCCTACTGATGGTTATTACCGTGCTATTATATGGATCAGAAGCATGGGTACTTACGCAAGCAGATGAGGCAGCGCTTGGGGTGTTTGAGAGAAAAATTCTCCGAAAGATCTACGGGCCGATCTGCGTCGACGGTGAATATCGGCGTCGAATGAACCACGAGCTCTACAATTTATACGCGGACATCGACATAGTCAGTCGTATTGAGCTGCAGCGACTACGGTGGCTAGGCCATGTTGTGCGGATGAATGAAGATGCCCCAGCTCAAAAGGCATATAAAAATGAGCCTACTGATGGTTCCCGTAGAAGGGGAAGGCCACGAATTAGATGGAAAGACCAAGTAGAAAACAACATCTTGGAACGTGGTCTTCCAAATTGGTGGACTTGCGCACAAAACCGACGCGCTTGGAAATCTTTTTTAAGCTCGGCTTATGGAACAACCGTTCTGTAACAAGCCAGCTAAGTAAGTAAGTAAGCTTCTGAGGATTATCAGAAATGTATTTCCAATAGCTAATGAGGATTTAAAAAGAAATATATGTCTCAAATTTCCAAACTTCTGAGGATCGCAAACATTTCAAAATAATAACGAGGATCTCAAAAAATCCAGAGCCTCCGAAGGATTTTGAAATACATATTTTTAAAATAAGACAAGTTTCGGAAGTTCGGATTCCACTAGAGAGGATCCTCCAAGAATCCACAATGTTCTGAATGATCCTCCAAAAAGTTTTAGTTTTAAATATTACGAAAATTGTACTTTTTAAAATGTCGGAGCTTCAGCAAGTCTCCAAAAATTATAATTCCACTTCTGAGGATCTCAAAAAAAATATTTTTGAATATCAGAAATTTTCTGAGGACCTTAAAAGCAAAAATATTACAAAACCAGTGAGCGGAGCAGTATAGTCGGACGGGGCCGACCATATGATACCCTACACAACTTCCATGAAAATTTGCCTTTGTGTGGTTCTATTTTCTGATCTTGGGCAATATTTTCACTCTATTGACCTTCAACGTGCGTTATGTTCTTATGTTCGGCTTTCAATTGTGGCATATAGATCGACTCGAAAAACAAAAAAAAATTAAGTTTTCGGTCCCAGTATTATTATTTGATCATCACCGAAAATTATAGGCGTTGTCCTTGACCATAACTGGAACCTCATGGAACATTTCAAAGCGATCAGCGCTAATGTGGTAATGGGTTACTAAATAATATATGAATACGTAAACACCTGAAAATATTTAAGTGTAACTCCCACATCCGAGTACATAGGACAATATAATTGGTATCAATTTAAAGGTCAACCACTCCTCTCACATATGCTATCAACTTCTCGGGTCTTTGTTCTTCAGGGGTAAATATATACGCTATAGAATACAAATTTTGTCATTTTTCACACAAAAGTCATGGTCCATTTTACCCGCTAAATATTGACCGATCTTTATCAAAACAGGCATGCTTATTCTTTGGCCCCATCCCCTTCTCCATGCAAAATTTCGAGCCATTATTGCGGCCTCTGGAGCGACCAGAAAAACCGACAAAAATTTAGTATTTGGACCATTTCATCCCCTAAATACTAACCGATCATCCCCAAAGACAGTAGGGGTCTTCATTGGCCAAAACCCATCCTACATGTAAAATTTCGTGAATATTGGTCCATAACTGTGGCCTGTATCGTGTTCACAAATTATAATGGACAGACGGACGGACGGACACACATGTCAAGATCGACTCAGCT
>NW_026887099.1:0-11611 GCF_032173495.1 Musca vetustissima | reverse complement strand
TACTGAAAATTAGGGGGCTACAAGGACTTGTGATCCCTGAAAAAAGGACTTGTGATCCCTAAAAAAATATTCTTTAAAAAATCCAAGCATTGTAATCGTCCCTGAAAAAATATTCTTTAAAAAATCCAAGCCTTGTAATCGTCCCTGAAAAAATATTCTTTAAAAAATCCAAGCCTTGTAATCGTCCCTGAAAAAATATTCTTTAAAAAATCGACGGCCACTTTTGCGTCCCTGAAAAAATATTCTTTAAAAAATCCAAGCCTTGTAATCGTCCCTGAAAAAATATTCTTTAAAAAATCCACGCCTGTTAGTGGTCCTTGAAAAAATATTCTTTAAAAAATCCACGCCTTGCAGTGACCCTTGATAAAAATATTCTTTAAAAAAATCCACGCCTTGCAGTGGCCCTTGAAGAAAATATTCTTTAAAAAATCCACGCCTTGCAGTGGCCCTTTAAAAAATCCACGCCTTGCAGTGGCCCTTGAAAAAAATATTCTTTAAAAAATCCACGCCTTGCAGTGGCCCTTGAAGAAAATATTCTTTAAAAAATCCACGCCTTGCAGTGACCCTTGATAAAAATATTCTTTAAAAAATCCACGCCTTGCAGTGACCCTTGATAAAAATATTCTTTAAAAAATCCACGCCTTGCAGTGGCCCTTGAAGAAAATATTCTTTAAAAAATCCACGCCTTGCAGTGACCCTTGATAAAAATATTCTTTAAAAAATCCACGCCTTGCAGTGATAAAAATATTCTTTAAAAAATCCACGCCTTGCAGTGGCCCTTGAAGAAAATATTCTTTAAAAAATCCACGCCTTGCAGTGACCCTTGATAAAAATATTCTTTAAAAAATCCACGCCTTGCAGTGGCTCTTGAAGAAAATATTCTTTAAAAAATCCACGCCTTGCAGTGACCCTTGATAAAAATATTCTTTAAAAAATCCACGCCTTGCAGTGGCCCTTGAAGAAAATATTCTTTAAAAAATCCACGCCTTGCAGTGGCCCTTGAAAGAAATATTCTTTAAAACATCCAGATCTGTTTGTGGTCTTTGAAAAAATATTCTTTAAAAAATCCAAGCCAATTTTAGTCCTCGAAAAAAATATTCTTTAAAAATGTATTTATTATTTCGTACAAGCAAATTAAACTTGTAACTACTAAATAATCTCCTCGTAGATGTAAGTACAAAATTGTTCCCCCTCCTTCTCTTAATTAAATTCACAACACCATACGAAATTACTACATTTTTTATTTCGTCGAACAAAACGGAAACAAATTACTACAAAACTGGGTATCTTAAAGATTCACACACACTTACAGCAACCTGAACATTATTATTAAAACTCCAAAGGAAAAAAATGCAGTCCTGGCCATTGGACTCCAACATGGAACGCTGAAGTCTTGTTCAGCCATTTATTCACACGTGGGCGTGTGACAATTAAATATTGCATCGATGTTTTCGCACCCAAAACAAACAGTTGGACTCAAGACTCTGTTCGAGGAAGGAACTCAATGCCAAGCTGTTCGAATATGCTGGAAGCAAGCGAACTACTGCAACTACCCACTGCTGTGATAAGTTGTTGTAATATTTAACATTGAACTAATTATTTCAAAAGAATAAAATTACAATAAAAACCATAGCAAAAAACAATCCACAATTCAATCGACCAAAAAAAAAACAAAAACAAAATAATTCGAACCAAAAACGACATCAGAATTTTGTTATGGTTGTGACTGGCAAGGACCGGGACTACTTGTTTTCGGGCATTTAATCGCCAAAAAGCACGCATTTATGCAAGGCAAGGCGTACATACGTACATTCGTTCATATGTACATCAATTGCTAGTACCACCAAATCAAGACGAGTATTTGTTTTTTGTTGTTTGCTCTGTACGATTTTAAAAGATAGCCAAAAGGCATAGAACTGCTGCTGGACACAGCACGAATCATCATCATCATTGATGATGTACCAGAAAAAAGTGCTCCAACGATTGACCGACCATAAACGTTGTTACTTAATTGTATTTAAACACGAACATTTTAAATTGTTGATGTTCTTAGTGTTGTTGTTGTTGGTTTTTGCATTGCATTGCGTATTTTTATTTTTGGAAAAATTCTTAATGAAAGACTGACGACCAAAAAACAGTCGATCAAGCAATGCAAGACATAAGCGAGCGTACACATGATCAACTTTTGATCATTGAATTAAGGGAACCCCCCCATTCTCGATTTTATTTTTTCAAGATTTTCAATGGACTGGTAAATCAATACCAATGCTTGTTAACTTTTGTAACTTTGCACATATATAATTGAAGATTTAAAAGAGAAGAAAAATAATTTACAATAAAATTTTGTTATTGTTTTGTTGTTGTTTTTTGTAATTAAAGAAAAGTCCTTATTTTTGATGGCGGGCATGATAACTCCTCACTGGAACATCGGAATCCGAAAATTCCAACGGTGTTAGAAAGAGTACATGTCTGGCTCTCGTATGAACTAGGATTATAGACTTCGCTCTAAAATTAACAAAATGGTGGACCTTTGAAAAAATATTTTTGGAAAATCGCCGATTTTTTAGCAAAAACCAAGTTATAAAATAAGGAAGATCTTCACCGATTGGCTTTATCCTAGTTCATACGAGAGCTATACACTCCCAGAGGAACGTTGCAAAATTTGGAACCGATTGGATTATTAGTTTTTGAGTTATCGTGCCCGCCATTCGCAAAAAAATGTTTAGAGAAAAACTCGTTTAAAGTTTGAGAAGCCCTTCAGCCGTCACTTGATGCTGACATAACAAATCGAATATATCTTCAAGAGTTCTTGAGATTTTCACTTGAAATTTTGTAGGGACATTCTTTAATTAGTGTAGATTCGAATTATGTCAAAAAATTTTTGACCCCGAAAATGGGGGGGGGGTCCCCTTAAGTGCAGAAATGGGCAACAATAATGGAGAGTCTGCAAATTAAAATCTGGATATACCTAGCTATTCATAGGCGCATTAAAAGTATTCATTGACATGGATATTTTTTTTTAATATTTTTACAAGGTATTCATAGGCATGGATGTTTTAAAAAATAGTTTTCCCAGGGTATTCATAGGCGGGCTTTTTATACCCTACACAACTATGTTGTCAGGGTACTACAGTTTTGTGCAGCCCCAAGAGTTTGTAACGCCGCGAAATATTGGTCCTAGACCCACATGATCTAGACATGTGTGTCCGTCCGTCCGACCAATCTTCATGAAATTTTGCATGTAGGATGGGTTCTGGCCAATGAAGACCCCTATTGTTTTTGGTAAAGATCTGTTAATATTTAGGGGATTTGTCGGTTTTTCTTGTCGCTCCAGAGGTCGCAATTATGACCCGAACATCTCGAAATTTTACATGGAGAAAATATAAGCATGCCTGTTTTGAAAAAGAATGGTCAATGTTTAGCGGGTCGAATGGACCCTGACTTTTGTGTGAAATATAACAAAATTTTTATTGTATATATATTTACTCTTGAAGGATATAGACCCGAGAAGTTGATTGTATATCCAAGATGATTGGTTGACCTTTAAATTGATAACAATTATATTGTCGTATGTACTCGGATGTGGGAGTTACACATAAATATTTACAGGTGCTTACTTATTCAGATATTATTTAGTAACCCATTACCACACAACCCATGGTGAAGGTAAGTAATTAGAAGGGCTGTACTTAATATTAGTAATATTTGTTGACCTCTAGTCGGTCACGAGGGTACGAATATCGCGAAGTATTGTCCAAGCTCAGAACATAAAACCACAGAAAGTTAGATTTTTGTGGAAGTTGTGTAGGGTATCATATGGTCGACCCCGTCCGACTATACTGCTCCGCTCACTGGTTTAAAAAAATAGTTTTCCCTGTGTATTCATAGGCGGGCTTTTTGAAAAAATATTTTTCACAAGATATTCATAGGCGTGGATTTTTATACCCTTCACAACACTGTGGTACAGGGTATAATGTCTTTGTGCATATGTTTGTAACAGGCAAAAATAATCGAGATAGATGATCCGAATTGGATGAAATTTGGCACAGCTCATTTGTTTGGCCCAAAGACAAACCCTATTGAAATTGGGAAAAATCGGTCCAGATTTAGATATAGCTCCCATATAAATTTTCGTCCGATTTTAGGTAAATGGGGTACCAAAGTCCCTAAATATCTTTCGATTTGCACGAAATTTTGCATAGCCTACTGAATTAGGTCTAGAATGAAGAGTGCCAAGTTTCGTGAAAATCGGTTCAGATTTAGATATAGCTCCCATATATAGTTTCGCCCGATTTTAGGTAAATGGTGCACTAAAGTCCCTGAAAATCATTTGATTTACACGAATTTTAGCATAGCGTATTGAATTAAGTCTAGAATGACGTGTGCTAAGTTTCGTGTGCTAGATATAGCTCCCATATATAGTTTCGCCCGATTTTAGGTAAATGGTGCACTAAAGTCCCTGAAAATCATTTGATTTACACGAATTTTAGCATAGCGTATTGAATTAAGTCTAGAATGACGTGTGCTAAGTTTCGTGGAAATCGGTTCAGATTTTGATATAGCTCCCATATATAGTTTCGCCCGATTTTAGGTAAATAGTGTACCATAGTCCCTATGTATCTTTCGATTTGCACGAAATATAGTATAGCCAACTGAATTAGGTCTAGAATGATGTGTGTTAAGTTTCGTGAAAATCGGTTCAGATTTAGATATAGCTCCCATATATATTTTCGTCCGATTTGAGGTAAATGGTGTACCAAAGTACACATTAATTAAGTCTAGAACGATGTGTGCAAAATTTCCTGAAAATCGGTTCAGATTTAGATATAGCTCCCATAGTCTATTTATGCATGTACGTCTGTCCGTCTGTTAAATAGTAAACAAAGTACAGGTCGCATTTATTATCCTTATGAGATTAAATTTGGCCCAGGGACGAACCCTACTGAAGTTGGGAAAATCGGTTCAGATATAGATGTAGTTCCCACATATATATTATTTTATTTTTTATATTGGGATAGACTAACGTGTGCCAAGTTCTATTGAAATCGGTTCAGATTTAGATATAGCTCCCTTATATATTATGTTCGTCCGATTTTAAGCAAAAATGAAATTTTGCACAACGTACCGAAGTTAGGATAGACTAACGTGTGCCAAGTTCTATTGAAATCGGTTCAGATTTAGATATAGCTCCCATATATATGTTCGTCTGATTTTAAGCAAATGGTGCACCAAAGAGTCAAATTTAGGCCGATTGGTATGAAATTTTCACAACGTACCGAAGTTTGAATACACTAACGTTTGCCAATTTTTATAGAAATCGGTTCAGATTTGGATATAGCTTCCATATATATATGTTCGTCCGATTTTAAGCAAATGGTGCACCAATGAGTCAAATTTAAGCGGATTGGCATGAAATTTCGCACAACGTACCGAAGTTAGGGGGGGGGGTTCCGTTATGTGGGGTAGCCCCCATATAACGGTCCCGCAGAATATATATACTTTATAGGGTCGGAAATATACCCGGCTATTGATCGTTGGTTTAAGTCGGTTCACATATAGACACAGATCACATATTTAACTTAATTTCATGTCAATGGTCCTTCAAAAATGCGAAGTCTGTTAGGATGCATCTATTGAAAATAGCCAAATTGGTAAAGGGTATCATATACTTAACTACTTTCCTTTCTGGTTAAAAATGTTTCTTAGGCGTGGGATTTTTGAAAATATTTCTTAGGCGTTGTTTCTTTAAAATAATTATAGCCACAGACTTTTAAAAACATATTTTTGAAAACGTATTTATAGCCGCAGATTAAAAAAAATATTTTTAAAAATATATCCATATTTTTCGAGGAAATTTTTACAAGAGATAAATTTTCAAAAGACTACATTTTGAATTCCCCCCTCGTTCCTATAGTAAAAATTATACTGAGGAAATTAATGGACAAAGGTTGCTCACCCCTGACACATGCCATTCATTCAATTAACACAAGTCCACAGAAATGCGTTGATATGCAATTGCAAAATGTTGCATAAATACAAATATCCTTTAATTTTTAGGCGATCGATTTTCAAAGAATCAGCACAGCATTGCCCGGCGAACTTGCAACAATCAAGCTTAGACTTCAACATACATATACGAAATGTACATATGTGCATTTTTTCGGGTTTCAATGTGACTTGACTTGAGTTGATTTTGAACAAAGATCACGTGGCATTTAATAGGCGTCAGAATGTTAAACATGTTCTTCTTTAGCTACACAAACTAAAAAATAAAGGCAAACCTTAAGTAAACATTTCAATTTGGCTAGCATCATCTCCATGCTGGGGATTGTGAACGTACACGAATCAGATCATCCATCCCAACAATCGACGTGGTGACTTGAAGTTACCCTTCCTTGTTAGATTGCGTGGCTAGTGGGCATTCATCAATTGAATTCACATTTGCAACGTGTGTGCTGACAATGAAATGCGTTAAAGTTTTTACACATAAGCCTGAGCATAAGCATTTATGCCACACAAAACAACAACAGCGACACAACGACGAAAAAAGAAGTTTGACTTGCTAGCTGTCAGGTTATCCGGCCAAGAGTAGCCTGAATTCCACTGACACTTGCAAGTATTTTTTGCCAGGGGTGAAGGTGAGGGCGAGGTGGTGGTGGTCTCTCATACGTGGACCCCAACAGCTACCTGCATACAGAAGCTCTAACTGAAAACAAATTAAAATAATCTCGGCTTTATGCTGGTAGCTGGTGGAAGCTGTGCTTCCTTGCGTTGTTGACAATGACGACTGTGGCGATTTTATGGCTTAAGGACATCAGAGTACAGGAGCATTGTTGTTGTCATCATCCGGGAGTACTCGTAAAGAAATTGTGGCATAATTAAAACAAGTGTGGTTGTGATGTTGTTGTGTATGGTTGTTTTTTGTTGTTGTTGCAATTTTATTGCAACTCTAACAAGATTGTTTGGCATCCTTTTAATAAAGTGCTGACATGATTTGCATTCATAAGAACATGTCTAGTGGGGATAGCTTTCTTGCAGCAGCTATTTAAACAAATAATGAAGGTATCTAAGGTAGGCTTCATTTCCTAATGCGGGATTACTACAACATGAGAGTCATTATTCGTAGATGTATTAAACATTTAAGCTCATTTTTCTTATGGAGGACTTTGAAGAGGCAGAGACAATGTGACTGGATTTGGGGCCATAACCGAGTATTTTTTTAAAAATATTTTTTAGCAAAAAGTATTCATAGGCGTGGATTTTTTAAGAATTTCTATCAAAGCTGAGCATTTTTTTCAAGATCTATCAGAGGCGCAGATTTTTTAAGAACATTTTTTCTGCATCTATCAGAGGCGAGTATTTTTTTCAAGGTCTATCAGAGGCGCAGATTTTTAAAGAATTTTTTTGTCAAGGTCTACCGCAGGCCTGGATTTTTTAAACAATATTTTTAAAAGTCTATCACAGGCGTGAATTTTTAACGAATATTTTTTTAAGGTCTATCATAAGCGTGGATTTTTAAAGATTTTTTTTAAGTCTATCATAGATTTGAAAGAAATAATTTTTTGAAATCCTATCTCAGGTGTGGATTTTTATAGAATGCTTTTTATGCTCTATCACAGGCGTAGATTTTTTTAGAATAAATATTTAGGGTGCATCACAGGAGTTGATTTTTAGAGAATACCTTTTTAGGGTCTATCACAGGAGTGGATTTTTGGAGAATACCGTTTCAATGTCTATCACAGGAATGAATTTTAAAGAATACCTCTTCAGGGTCTATCACAGGCTTGTATCGGATAACTTAAATATATATTTTCAATCCTTCTGTACAGGTCATCACTACAAGCTATAAAATAATTACCTTTTTGAAATGAAAATACAACCTCAAATTCAATTGTTCCCGAGTTGTTGAAAGATAATTTGATAATGAAGAAAGTTTTATTACCGCAAATTCCATATTATTAAAGTCAATTTGAAGGTGATGATGAGTGACAACATCATAAATTCTCTTTTCAAAGGAAAAATAAAAATAAGCGAATATCCCTCTCAAATGTCTTTGTAGGAATATTTTTCAAAGAATTAATTTATAACCTCTCATTTGTATTCTTGAAAATTTCTTTGAAGAGAAAAAAGTCTTTGTGATTTATTTAGATGACAGACAACTTTAACACTTACTTTGTTTCAGACCATATTTTTTGATAACAAATTGCATTTTCATTCTATACATTTGGCCGTAATCCATAATTAAAGCTTGTTCTTTTGTCTTAATTGCAGTTTATTTTTTCTTTGTTGAAAACATCCTGAAAGAATATTTCGATTACGTAAGAAATTCGTGATGAAATGCGTTATGTAATATGTTTTTGATTTGGTTCATTGACCGCATTTTGGATTTATATTTGGCGAAATGATCTGCAAAGAACAACTAAGAACGAATAATAATCGGATCATAAACCAAACCTTCAAAGAGGAACAAAGCTTAACAAAAATAAAACAGGAATGACAACCAATTAAACAGACCTTTTATGAAGTATCAAATAAAATATATAAAAAGGAAAGTCATGTAGGAATAATTTTGTGTCCCATTTCGACCCCAGACAGATCTTGCGAGTTTTCACTATAAACAAATGCCTGAACTAGAAATTAAAGAAAGAGACTGAAAAGCCGTTGAGACTTCGCAAAACTTTTATCAAAATAAAGTGTATGGAGAATATGAACCCGTGTGTTCCTATGGATAACTGGTCCATGAACACTACGAAACCATTAACATAAAAAATTCATGGAACCAGTACTTTCGACTACGATGTCGATATCGATTTCAATGATTTGTAGCCCTAGAAAAATTGGGTATAAGTGGTGCGCCAAGTCAAAGACGTCCTGAGTCAACAAAGGTGAGTCAATTTCAGATTTCATAAATACCATAGCGTTATCAATTTCGTGGTTCAAAACATAAACGTTTATGTGAAAAATATATCAAAAAATCGGACTAAACTATATATGGGAGCTATATCTAAATCTGAACCGATTTTAACAAACCTTCGCAGACATCAGTCGGGACCTGATTAAGTGCTCTGTGCAAAATTTTGTCCCAATTGGACAAATATTCTCCAATTTCAACAGGGTTCGTCTTTGGGCCTAATAAGTGAACTGTGCCAAATTTCAACCAAAGAAGTCCTGCTCTCTATTTGCCAAAAATCTCTAGTATTCGATTTTCACAATCCTCCCTAGATACAACTTTTTTTATCATTTAAGAAATGTTGCAATGCAAGAAAAAGACGATAATCGCTTGGTACCAAGTCCGGACTGTATGGCGGATGCATTCAAACTTTTCAACCAAGTTTCCGAAGTTTCTGGCGAGTCACTGTAGATGTGTGTGGCCTACCTTTGTCTTGGTGGAACACGACACCTCTCCTGTTGGCCAATTCTGGCCGTTTCTAGTCAATTGCTACCTTCAAACAGTTGTTGGCAGTAGAAATCAACATTTAGCGTTTGGCCAACTCATAATGAATAATCCCCTTCCAGTTCCACCAAATGCATAGCAGAACCTTCCTGGCCGTTAGTCCTGGTTTGGCCACCGTTTGAGGTGCTTCACCGCTCTTTGACCACGATAATTTCTCATCTCCAGTCACCATCCGTTGAAGAAATGGGTCTATCTCATTCCGTTTGGCCAAGGTTTCGCAGATGGAAATACGATCCATCCTATTTTGTGTTGGTAATTGCTGTGGCACCCAATCATCGAGCTTCTTTTTGAATCCAGCTTTGTGTTTTATGGTAGACTTTTAGCTCCTGGGCGATGTTACAACGGCTAACATGCCGGCTAACTTCGATCATTTCTCTGACTTTATCGACATTTTCAAATGGATTTCTTTTTTCCCAACCTAATATATGGGAAATATTTATAATTATGAGTAAAAATACATACATCCATTATTGAATATTTAACAGACATTTTTAATAAAAACCAGTGAGCGGAGCAGTATAGTCGGACGGGGCCGACCACATCTTCAACGAAAATTTAACTTTGTGTGGTTCTATATTTTGATCTTGGGCAATATTTTCACTCTATTGACCTTCAACGTGCGTAATGTTCTTATGTTCGGCTTTCAATTGTGGCCTTTAGATCGACTCGAAAAACACAAAAAAATTAAGTTTTCGGTCCACTTCATCCCAGTATTATTATTTGATCATCACTGAAAATTATAGGCGTTGTCCTTGACCATAACTGGAACCTCATGGAACATTTCAGAGCGATCAGCGCTATAATCCGCCCTCTAATGTGGTAATGGGTTACTAAATAATATATGAATACGTAAACACCTGAAAATATTTAAGTGTAACTCCCACATCCGAGTACATAGGAATTAACCGATAAATCTTTTCCAAAAACAATAGGGGTCTTCATTGGGCAGAACCCATCCTACATGCAAAATTTCGTGAGTATTGGTCCATAACTGTGGCCTGTATCGTGTTTACAAATTATAATGGACAGACGGACGGACAGACACACATGTCTAGGTCGACTCAGCTAGTCGAGATATGACGATCGGTATACTTAAAGGTGGGTCTAGGACCAATATTTCGCGGCGTTACAAACTTATGGGGCTGCACAAAGCTATAATACCCTGACAACATTGTTGTGTAGGGTATAACAAGTAAAAAAAATTGCTGTATTTTTCCATTATGCCGGGTCTGACTCCTCCGTTTCAGGAAAGTTGCAATCTGTATCGACTGCGTCCAAAGATATTCCGGAGACAGATAAGTTGGTTTAGCAGGACAGTTAAAGAGATGCAGCGTATCGTGAGTCCACACGCAGGACAAGTGTTTGGTACCGCCCGGGTAATTCGGGCCCAATACAAATTGAGGTGTCTGCTTCCCCACAAACGTTCAATATTACTTGCTTACTTAGCTGCCTTATTACAGAACTGTTGTAATATAAGCAGAGCTTAAAAAAGATTTCCAAGCGCGTCGGTCTTGTGCGCATCTCCTCCAATTTGAAAGACCACGTTCCAAGATGTTGTCTTCTACTTGGTCTTTCCATATAATTTGTGGCCTTCCCCTTCTACGGGAACCATCAGTAGCCTCGTTTTCATATGCCTTTTGAGATGGGGCATTCTCATTCATTCGCACAACATTTAGATATAGCTCCCATATATATTTTCGTCCGATTTCATGTAAATATATATCTTTCGATTTGAAATTTGGCATATCGTACTGTATTGAGCCTAGAGTGATGTCTGCCAAGTTTCGTGAAAATCGGTCAAGATTTAGATATAGCTCCCATATATATTTTCGTCCGATTTAATGTAAATGGTACACCACATATATCTTTCGATTTGCACGAAATTTGGACTGAATTCGTGCTTGAATGGTGTGTGTTGAGTTTCGTGAAAATCGGTTCAGATCTAGATATATATATATAATCGTCCGTTTTAATCTACATAATGTACCAAATTTCTTATGTTGCATAGCGTACTGAATTTAATCCAGAATGATGTGTGCCAAGTTTCGTGAAAATCGGTTGAGATTTAGATATCAGTATCAGCGTAAAGTGTGAGTTTGGTCTGGCGGGAGGTGGCCTTGTTTCTAAACTACTAAAAGGTCAATATTAGGCGATTCT